>NW_016107528.1:3587273-3669504 GCF_001604975.1 Cebus imitator | reverse complement strand
AAAAAAAAAAAAAAAAAAGAATGAATGAATGAAATGAATGTCTAGAATAAAGCTAAGAATGTGGTGGCTGCTAGAAGTGCATAATGGAAGAAAACTAGAGTGCTTGTTTTCAGCCCACCTTTCAGAGCTGAGAATTTTCAGGTGAATTATTTTGGCCCAATTTCTAAGGTCTGGCGGCCTGCATCACTTCAACTCACTAGAAAACTGCTTATCCTCTTTACAAAATGTTGGCCTGTTGTAGAAACTGTTGAAGACCCCACAGATAACTCAGTTTTTATCTGAAATTAGCAGCACCAGCAGAAACCAGCTTTCCCTGGGTGCCAGAGCACATTTACTGGCACTGGTCTGTCCACAGGGTGATGATTTTCATGGCAGAGGTTTGACAGTCCCTGTCTGGGTCCCCTCCCTGGCTATATGACTATGTGAGTGTGCATTTGTGCTTTAGATTCAGAGATGCTGTTCTCAGTCTCTTGAAGCCTGTTTCTTACTTCTTTCTTCTAACTCTCTGGTACTTAGACTCCTCACCTGTGTGTTTGGTTTGGAATCAGCTTCTGCCAGATGTCTCTTGGCTGCTGTGGCTTTGGTACATCATATTCTACATCCTAGCCTGTGTTATTCTCTACACCCTAACAGGTATTTCTTGTGCTTTTGTGCCCATGCACCAAGGCTTTACCTAGTTTGAGGGCTCTGATGATACCTTTAGCTGAGCTCTGTCTACCTACCAGACTCTGAACCCCACCAGAAACCTCCGGCTCATGCCCGAGCTTCGCTAACATAGTCATGGTGACAATACACCCCATCTTCTGGAAACACCAGGACCTCTGGAGATTTCACCTCCTCATTTGGCCATTTGCTTCCTTGAAAGGGCTTAACTGTTCTCAAATTTCTAGAAATTTCAGGTGCTACAAGGCAGCTTGTCTCTGGACTTCTGTCTTGAACATAGAGCCTCATTTCTGGACTTTAATTCCATATGTATTAGTTGGTTCTCATATTGCGATAAAGAACTACCTGAGACAGGGTAATCTGTAAAGAGGTTTAATTGACTCACGGTTCCACAGGCCATACAGGGGGCATGGCTATAGGGGGCATCATGGAGAGGAAATTTATAATTATGGCAGAGGTGAAAAAGAAAGAGGCACATCTTACATGGGTGGAGCAGGAAGAAGAAGAGCGAGCAGGGGGAGGTGCTACACACTTTTAACAACCAGATCTCATGAGAACTCACTCTCATGAGAACAGCAAGAAGGAAATCAGCCCCCATGATCCAGTCACCTCCCACCAGGCCCACCTCTAACTCTGGGGACTACAATTTGACATGAAATTTGGGCAGGGACACAAATCCAATCCATTTCACCATATTATCTCTTGATATCATGTTTCTTAATATGATGGATTAAATAAGAGATGATGCATCTACACAGTGAAATATTATATGCCCATTAAAAGGATGATGTATGACTGTATTGACATGGAAACATATCCATGATATATCTTTATATCTGTCATAACAATATAAGGTTACAAAACAATACGCTTAATATAATTCCATTCACATGTGATTATATATTTACTTATAAAAAGAGGAATGGAAAGTTACATAGCAAATATTGATGGTGGTAAGATTAGAAGTATTTGGATTTTCTTGTTTATACATGACGCATTTATTACATTTCTAAAATGAGCAAGTGTTATTTTCATAAATAGGCAACAGAATTAAATAGAGAAAAGAAAGTGATAAGGACTCATTACATGACTGTTTCTTCTCTTATTTGTCATAAAGCAAGTCAAAGGAAAATGTAAGCTAAGGGAGGTGAAAATGGAAAAATCTGAGCCAGTCATAGCTCAATTTTAATGGATTTAGGCCGCCAAAGGCACACTGGGACTCTGGGCCTTGTCCTCGCCTTGGGAACAGGAGATGCTGGCTCAAAAGTTAGGGGTATATTCACTATTAACCTTACTTTTCCCAAACAGTGCCTGATCCTCAGTTGTTTGATCCAATTCTCTATTTTTATTTTTTTATAAGAACTTTCCTGCTGTCTAGTTGATTTTCTTTACAGTTTTGAAGAAAGACAATAGAGTATCAAAATATATTTCAAATACATCAGTCATTTAAAATAATAAGTGCTTGAAAATAATAACTATGATATGTATGCAAAGAAAGGAAGTCTTAAGGCCAGTAGTCTCCTATATGTTTACTTCTGTTAGAAGAAAAATCATAATAGATAACAGGAGGTGGTATTATGAGAATAAAGATTATTGATCTAATCAGTTTATGAAAATAGTTAAGTTCAGTTCTTTGTGAAAGTATTTAAATTGATGGCTTCAGATATAAGCTACTTGCCCAGGTCTGGAAGCAAAAATAGTTCAAATGTACCAAGTTATTATGGGCAGGTTTTTTTTTTTAACCAAAAGAACAGTCCAATAGAATAGAGTGAGTACCATCAAAATTGACAAACTAAATTGTATGGTCATTTAAAGTGAGAAGTTTATGCCTTTTAACTGAGGATTTTCCCAGTCTAAATGAATCTTTAACTCTGAATGTTAGAGAGTATTCTGGATACCACATTAATTATTTGCTTAATTGAAAATGGCTGTGGACTGGCAGGGAAGTGTCTCTCAGTGAGTCGGAACCACTCGTTCTGAAGAAAGCAAGTCCTCGGTTGACTTTCAGTAGAGTTATCTCCCAAACAGAGGACTGGGAATTGCACAAGTGACCATGTGGGTTCCTTGTCTCTAGAACAAAGCTCTGCCCATACTGCTTTCTAAATGTCTTGGCTCAGCTGAGTACACAATCATGCATTAGGATTTAAAGGTCATGGCCATGGGCACAAGGAATGGCGGCTAGATTCAGAAATGTGCTCCGGTTAGACTTTTAAAATTTACGCAAAGGTAAGACTTTCAGACCTCAGGATGAAGGAGTCACTGAAAGAAATTGTCTCCCTCTCTTAAGTTTGACTTTAGACTTCTGCATCCTTAACAGCACAGATTCATGTGTTGGGTTCTACCAAAAGATATTAAAACTTGATAGATGATACCAAATTAGGCTTGTTTTATGTTGCCTGAATGTTTTTCTTCTAATGTTTAAGGAAAATAATTAAAAATAAGCCTTATTCAATGAGGACATGACTTCATTTAGGACAAGTTGATAATCCATTAGATTATCCATTATTAACATTATAATCCATTATTAACATTATAATATTATGTAAATATTTACAAAATATTTTGTGTTCCAATGGAAAACCATGAATCATATATAGTATGCCCTTTTGTATTAAAGGAGTCAAGCCCTACTCACTGTTTTTGAGCTATTTTGTAATTCTTTGTACGTTGTAAGTAACTGGCAGTTCTGTAAGTTCTGTCTTACCTGGATGTAATTTAATTGGCTTTTTCCCTCTTGTTGAAAAAAGTTTTGTCCCCATTTAGAAATTCATCTCAACATTGCTCTACTCCATATAAATTTATACTGTTGTGACTTTTCTTTTGAACCGTTTATAACAGCTGCCTAGTTCTCTCATATCATGAGTAAAGAAAATTCTGTAACGTATGCTCATTTTATATTTGTATGAGAGTCATGATTTTACCTTTCCCATAACATTATCTTTTAGGAAATATTAAGTAAAAAACATATTGTACTTTGCTCAGATGGCTAGTTATTGGTAGGAAAACTGTTAAAAGGATAGATACCTATGAAAGTGAAAATAAAATATTTTCCATTAAGCAAGTCAATTTATGTTATTTATTTATTTATTTAAGATGGAGTTTCACTCTTGTTGGCCAGGCTGGAGTGCAATGGTGCTCTCGGCTCACTGCAACCTCCACCTCCCAGGTTGAAAGGATTCTCCTGCCTCAGCCTCCCGAGTAGCTGGGATTACAGGTGCCCGCAATGACACCCAGCTAATTTTTGTACTTTTAGTAGAGACGCGGTTTTGCCATGTTGGCCAGGCTGGTCTTGAACTCCTGACCTCACATGATCCATTGGCCTCGGCCTCCCAAAATGCTGGGATTACAGGCGTAAGCCACTGTGCCTGACCCAATTTAATATGTTATTGATTAATTACATTTCAGGAAGAAAAGAAAATCATGCAAAACAATACATTACATCTTTAAATAGACCACTGATGAGATGGTAGTAACACTTTTAAGGAGGTAACAACCATTGTCTAGAGCTTCACTAATATGGTCACCTTCAGCCACACATAGCTCCTGAGAGTTTGCACTGTGATTTGTCCAAATTGCAATGTGCTGCACATATAAAGTACACACCAGATACTGAAGACTTAGTACAAAAAAGTAAAATATCTCATTAACTTTTATATTGATTACATGTTGAAATGATAGCATTTTAGATAAATTGAGTTAAATAAAATACATTTAATTTTACCTTTTTTTTTTTTTTTTTTGCTTTTAAATGTGGCTGCTGGGAAACCAAAAATAACATATGTGGCTCAGATGATGTTTCTATTAGTCAATGTTGTTCTAGCAAAACAAGTGAAAAAATTTAATATTATCATACTAAACATTATTGACATATTCTTGGGCTTCATGTGTATAATAGAGAAAAATAAAATAAAGGACAAAGAATGATCGTAAATTGAACAGCAGGTACCTGGGAATTCACGCAAAATTAATATGCATTCTTTTATGAACAGTCATACAACATTTGGTTGTCATCATTTATAGTATATAAAGACAGAAAAGATAATGAAACAGCTGCATTTAAGAATTTAAAAATCAATGAGCATATAGTTGGTTTTATTGTACCTTGTGTCCCTGATGGAAGGCAAGCAAAGTCTGGAGTGAGTGTGTGTATATGGATGTATGTCAAAGTTCAGGGTTTCCACGAGGACATTAAAAGAGCTGAGCATTCAAAATGAAGAGATGCAAGCTTAGTTAAGCTTTCTAGAGATATGACTGGTTACCTTGGAAACAGTTCAAATTCTTACATCAAACAAGATCCTAGAAGTTGACCTATTTTTTTCAGAGCCAGTAACATAATGCATTTAAAATGTTTATTGCGCCCACATTAAATGTAAAAAGTATTTGTGGGATAGTAAATGGTTAGCTTAATTAACTGTATACTTTTTATTTGTAAAGAAAGAACATGTTATAAAACTATTAGGTAAAAAGTCATTAATAGGAGATGAATTTAGCTTTTTCAGGAAATTATCTTCAATATATTTTTACTAAAATAAATAATTTCATCTTTTTTCTGATTTAATTGCAAAAACAATTCAATTAATACATAAGACTGTGGAATAAAATGTGAAAAGTAGCCTTCAATTTCTAGTCCCAATCTCTTTGTCAGAGATGTCCACAGTAAACAACATGGTATATGTTCTTTATTTGTTTGTGTTGTGCTGTGCTCTATGTGTGTGTGTGTGTGTGTGTGTGTGTGTGAGAGAGAGAGAGAGAGAGAGAGAGAGAGAATGGAGTCATATGTAACTCATGTTCTACAAACTGCATTTAAAAAGCACAAATATTGTCTTCCTTTGGGAAATTAAAATGTTTAAGTGACACTCATATCTATTTAACTGGAGTCTTGACATCAGCAGATAGACTCCACTGCCTACAGTGCTAATCATTAGACCTGCTGTACTGATAACTGATGTGTCTAGACACACATGTTCCTGACATGTCCCATTAACTAGACTGTAAGTTCTTTGGAGGCAGAAATCAGATTGTTTTCAAGGGCACCATAGTATCTAGCACAGAGATCTGACCATGATGGGCTCTCAAAAATACTTTCTCAAAAATCAGTATTTTTCATTTCTATCAGAGTACATTAGCTGATCATGTAAGATATTCTAGGTCCTGAACATCAGACAAGAAGAAAGATCATACTAATTATTGAATACCAACTGCTTACATGAATTGGCACTTGCTTTTGGGGTGATACTCAGTTAAGTGTTTTGGTGATCACTTTTCTGAGCATCAGGATGCCTAAATGAGGCTTAGAGTGAGCTGCCATGCCAAGTCCTTTACATATATGGGCTCACTTAATTGCCACAACAATCCTATAGTGTAAACACCTTTAAACTTCCCATTTTATAGTGAAGGATCTGATGCACTCAAATCAGTAAGTAGTGGTGCTGGGAGTTGGATGCAGCCATCTAACTTCAGAACTCACGCTCTCACGTTCCAGCCGGGAGCTCATATTCCAAAACTTTCATGACTTTTCTATATGGTCACAGTAGACAACGAGTAAGAGGCTAAATTTTTCATGCAAATAAACACCCAAATCTGATGGACAAAAAAATCCATCACACATTTCTCCTATGCATTATGTTGGCATTCAGTGGGTCAGTACCCATCATGATGTAGTGAATGGCAATGGTCCCTTAGTGGGAAAGTCTCAAATAAAGGTAGAGGTAACTGCGAGTTAGGATTGGGTAAGGTCTCTTATCTAGGTCAGGGAGACAGAAGAGGAAGCAAGGAACACTTGCCTTGATTGTCTCTATTGCTCCTATTAGCTCCACTTTGGCAGTGACATTTTTAATAACGAAGAACAACACTTCCTCTGAGGCCTAATTTTCATCCTCTAAATTTGTCATCATGTAGTTAATGCTCTTGTAGGCCAAATGACTCATCACTAATTAATCAATACCCATGATGCTAAATTTTGACCACAGAGTGAACCAAAGCCAAGTCAACCTGGCTTTCAGTTAATTGGAAAAATTGAATGGGTGAGAGAAGCCAGTTCTTCCAGGTATAAATTATGTGCTTTATAACCCATCTAGTTGAAGGCATCAGCAAAAATATTTTAATACTAGCAGACTCTAAAACCACTCCATCCTCCTTTCTAATATGTAATTAAAGCTACAGTATGAATGTAAAGTTGATAGGACCGCATGCACCTGGATACAAGGAACAGCTTGGGGTCTCTGGCTAGCATATTTCTCTTTAAGTAATAGCTTCAATTCTAGAAAGCCTTTTCTGTCCACTAGACACAACCCCACCACATCTGAGTTGGAATCCTCTTCTATAATCTCTCTCAGGACCCTGTACTAACCACTGTGATTACATTGTTCACAGTATCTTGCCTAATTACTTGTTTGTATCCTTCACTGAAATCGACATTCCAATGACAAGTGTTCCAGTGTCCTGGGACATAGTGAATTCTTATTACATATTTGGTGAATGATGAAGGGAGGTAGTATTTAGTATGAAGTGGTTTGGTTTGGCTATGTTATCGTTTGTATCCTGGTGTAGAACTTACTGACATATGGTCACTGATTTGGAAATGTCAAATCTAAAGGCTGGATCCATGCAGGTGGCAACAGCAGACATGTGCCTAGTTATGAGGCTGCTGCAAACCAACTAGTCAACCACCATGGAAAAGTATCCAAAAAAAAAAAAAAAAAAAAAAGCCCAAGGGACATCTGCCCAGTGAAGTGCCGTTTAAACATGTAAGGACTGGCCTTTTTTTTTTTTTTTGAGACAGAGTCTTGCTTTGTTGCCAGGCAGTGAGCGATCTTAGCTCACTGCAACCTCCGCCTCCCAGATTCAAGCAATTCTCTTGCCTCAGCCTCCAGAGTAGCTGGGATTACAAGCAGGCGCCACCACGCCCAGCTAATTTTTTTTGTATTTTTAGTAGAGATGGGGTTTCACCATGTTGGCCAGGATGGTCTGGATCTCTTGACCTCATGATCCGCCTCCCTCGGCCTCCCTAAGTGCTGGGATTACAGGCTTGAGCCACCACACCTGGCCAACGACTGGCCTTTATGTTACCTTGGTTATCATCCTTTATCTTAGCTCTGGTGTTTATGTTTATTTCTTCCTTTTAAAACACTTTTCAAAACCTGCAATTCTTGATAGTGTATTTATTTCTTTATTGTCTTCCCCATTTGATTGTAAGCTCCCTAAAGATAGGGACCCTGTCTGTACTCTCAGTTACCAGAACGGTTCTCAACAAACCAGTGTTTGATAAATCTATTAAAGAAATGAATTAAGGGTTTAACTTGCATATTAAAAATATTCTTTTAGACGCTAGTTCTCAAATCTCTGTACATAACACATAAATGTCCATATATATGAGGAAAAACAGGTTACATCTGTTTTGCCCACAGTTATATCTCTAGAATAGACAGAGAACCTGGCATATTGTAAGTGTTCAATACATATTTACTAAATGAGTAAATAAACCATTTAATTAAAATGTTATTCCTAATTATAAGTTATTGGAAAAAATTTATAGGTCTAGATCAATAATAAATAAAGAGAGGAGCTTTTGCTGGAAGTAGAATTCTGAGAGCTGCTGGCAGATGTGAAGAGAGTGCTGACAATGGAACATCATAATTTTGCAACTGTTTTATTAAAGATCAGATCAGGCAAGATTCATCAGTGGATGCTAAATCTAGAGGGAAATCTTAATGAGAAACTAGATACTAGCATGGCTTTAAACCATCTCTTTCAGAGTATTTATTATTTGCAGGGGCGAAAATTACACAATAATTACCTAGGAGGGAAATCAGAACACACTTGTCTGGCTGATTAAAGTTAAAATCACCAATGAAGAACAGGTGGACATGATATGCCTTCAGATGTGACAGCCCGAGAAGGACACAGCATCTCCATGCAACATTCCAAGGAAAAATGCGTAACTTGAAAGTGATCATGAAAGACTATCCAAAAAACCACCAATGGGAAATGTTCCATTAAAAAACTGTTGGGGGCTGGTGTGGCAGTAATCCATTCTTCCAAAATGTCAATGTCAGGAAAAGTGTCAATGTCAGAAAATAAAAAGAAAGGCTATAGAAATATTCCATATTGAAAGTGGCTAACGAGACATGGCACTTAAATGCTATGCCTGACTGCAGACTGGATCCTGTACCAGAGAGGAAAATGCTAAAAGAACATTACTGGATCAAATGACAATACTGACGTATGAAAGGTACATAAGACAAAAGTATTCTATCAATGTTGAAATATTTGAAGTTGGAGAAATGTGGATCAAAACCACAATGAGATATCATTTCACGCCAGTCAGAATGTCAATTATTAAAAAGTCAAGAAACAAGAGATGTTGGCAAGGCTATGGAGAAATAGGAACACTTTTACACTGTTGGTGGGAATGTAAATTAATTCAACTATTGCTGAAAACAGTGCGGCGATTCCTCAAGGATCTAGAACCAGACATACCATTTGACCCAGCAATCCCATTACTGGGTATATACCCAAAGGAATATAAATCTTTCTACTATAAAGACACATGCACACAAATGTTTATTGCAGGACTATTTACAATAGCAAAGACATGGAACCAACCCAGATGCCCAACAATGATAGACTGGATAAAGAAAGTGTCGTACATATACACCATGGAATATTATGCAACCATAAAAAGGAATGAAATCATGTCCTTTGCAGCAACATGGATGAAGCTGGAAGCCATCATCCTCAATAAACTAACACAGGAACAGAAAACCAAGTATCACGTTCTCACTCATAAATGGGTGTTGAACAGTGAGAACACATGGACACAGGGAGAAGAACAACACACAAAGGGGCCTGTTGGGGGTTGCGGAGGGCAGGGAGAGAACCTAGATGATGGGTTAATAGGTGCAGCAAATCATCATGGCACACGTATACCTATGCAACAAACCTGCATATTCTGCACCTTTATCCCAGAACTTAAAGTAAAATTTTATATATATATATATATATATATATATATATATGTGTGTGTGTGTGTGTACACATGTAAATATATAGTGCTAACTCCTGGGGCTAAGAGAATATCTACATTCTTAGGAAATATGCACTGATGTTTGGAGTAAAGGGCCATCATGTATGTGAGACCTTCAATTTACTAAGGAAAAAATTAAGTATATAATGATGTGTGTGTAACATGCATGGAGAGAGGGAACGGGGGGTGAGGTGGTTGGAGAAAGAAATAAACCAAAAAGCCAACCGTGTGAAATGCTAACAAGAAGTCTTTCTGGGAAAAGGGTGTATGGGTATTCTTTATACTCTTTCTATATTTGCCACTTATTTATGCAATTGAAATTATTTCCAAATAAAATTTTTTTAAAGTGTACCGGTGGCTCAAGCCTGTAATCCCAGCACTTTGGGAGGCCGAGGCGGGTGGATCACGAGGTCAAGAGATCGAGACCATCCTGGTCAACATGGTGAAACCCCGTCTCTACTAAAAATACAAAACATTAGCTGGGCATGGTGGCGCGTGCCTGTAATCCCAGCTACTGAGGAGGTTGAGGCAGGAGAATTGCCCGAACCCAAGAGGGGGAGGTTGCGGTGAGCCGAGATCGCGCCATTGCACTCCAGCCTGGGTAACAAGAGTGAAACTCCGTCTCAAAAAAAAAAAACAAAAAACAAATGTCAATATGTATAAATAACCACAGCAAATAAAAACATTATTTCATTAAAAACCCTTGCATGAGTTTTAATATTTCATGGAAGAATGTTATGTTATTTTGCATAGCAAATTTTTTAAACTGTCTTCTTTTGTATACTTAAAAATTGGTTTAAATTCAAAGGTGAGAGTAGAATAAAGTCAGTGATAATGTAAAAGTTTGGAAACTATTGCTAGTATTCAGCAGTCCCCACACTTAACAGTTCTTAGGGATCCAAAATGCTGTGCAGTGGGTATATTTAGAGTGAGAGAGACTCCCGCCTGCTCCTGCCTTGACAACGCTATCATTAAAGAGAAACAGGTTTCTTTCTGCAGCACAAGCCCTGGCAGCAGTCACTGCCCTCCTCCAGTGCTGCAATCTTACAGATGCCATCAGCTACCCCTGCCTGGTCCTACCTGCCCCCAGTCATGATGTGTAGTCTTGTCTAGCCCCCAGTACTCTCTTGCAGTAGCCGATGGAGGTACACTCACTTCAGTATTCAGATGTGAGATTATCAGGCATGACTTACAGTTTAAAATGGCACCCAATATCTATCCGAAGGATTATAAATCGTTCTATTTTAAGGGCACGGGCACACGCACACGAATGTTTATTGCGGCACTGTTTACAATAGCAAAGACTTGGAGCCAACCCAAATGCCCATTGATGATAGACTAGGCAAGGAAAATGTGGCACATATACACCACGGAATACTATGCAGCCATAAAAAACGATGAGTTCGTGTCCTTTGTAGGGACATGGATGAACCTGGAAACCATCATTCTCAGCAAACTGACACAAGAACAGAAAACCAAACACCACATTTCTCACTCATAGGCGGGTGTTGAACAATGAGAACACATGGACACAGGGAGGGGAACATCACACACTGGGGTCTGTTGCGGAGTGGGGGACTAGGGGAGGGACAGCGAGGGGTGGGGAGTTGGGGAGGGATAACATGGGGAGAAATGCCAGATATAGGTGATGGAGAGGAAGGCAGCAAACCACATTGCCATGTGTGTACCTATGCAACAATCTCACATGTTCTTCACATGTACCCCAAAACCTAAAATGCAATTAAATAAAAATAAAATGGTACCCAAAATATGAACATCATTTCACAATACACAAAGTATATTCCACCCTAAAGAACAAGCAATCTATGTCAAATAAAAACAAATCACCAGATTAAAGGGAAATGTTAATTGGAAGTAGACAATTAAGCCTTTCTTAGGTCAGATCAGTTCAGGCTTACAACCACATTAAATCAGGACATCAAAAGGCATTGCCCTAGAATAAAAATTTAGAAACCAGCACTGTCATTCAATCTCTTCTGGAAATTTTCCACATGTGCCCTTCTGTTGTCCTCCCCTGGAATACAGTCCTCTTTGTCACAAGCCTCATGTGGCTGTAGTTCTTTTGGAGTTGTTGAATAAGTGATCAGAGAATGATTTCCAGTTGATAGCCTGTCAGCTGTCAGCTCCAACTGCATGTCTTAAATTCAGCATCTTAAAGCCAATGTGATTTTTTTCACTTGTTTTGTTTGTTTCCTTGCCTATGTTGCTTGGAATTGGAATTTATCTGGGGCCGACAAAAAAGGCTTTATTGATTTGTGCAGAAGGGAAAAAATGGAGACTGAGGAGATTTAGAAGTAGCTCTCTGGACAATGCTGAAGCCGTGGACACAAGGGGGTGCTCAGTTAATAAATGCTAGATAGGATGCTGTATTTGCACAATTTGTTACTCTTTTTGTCAGTTTCCTTTATGTCAAGAAGGCACAAATTATTAAAGATTGAGCATGATATACACATTTATCTGGTTCCTCTTTGTTGCTGTGGCTCTTTGTGGCTGGTATAGTTATATGAGTTTTTGTTCTGTCTATACTTGATCTGTGGTAACTGGGTAATTCCCACTGTCAGTGTGTTGGGGAGTGGATGTTGCCTACCAAAAGCCAAAGTTACCTCTTTGTGTCCTCCTTACTAAACTGGCCCTGGGCTGTATCCATACTTATGCTGAGTGCGACGCTGACCTTGACCTCTTTTCATTTTGGCAAGCACTTATCTAACGCCTAACATATGTAAGGTACCTGGGTTAGGAAAGGCTGAACTAGAAACAAAAACAAGACTCAGCCCCCACAGTAAGGAGCATGCCTTCTGACAATGATATCCAGACAATGATATCCAGATCACAGTCATTATTTTGTTTTGGGTATATAAATTATTTAGTGACAGTTTCCATAAGACCTTTGTTAATGACATAGGCAGTATAATAATTGTGTTATAAAGCACAAGTCTCAGCCAGAGAGAGACAGTGAATTATACAGTTCACATCACATAACAGAAGGGAGGGCTAACCCTATAAGCGCCAAAATTTAAACCTTTTGTGATGGAAAGCTTCCTAAAATGTCTGCACAATTCTCTCCTCTCTCAAATGGAAAAATCTCTTACCTCCACCTAAGCCTGTCTCCGACCTCCAACCGCCCGACCCCAAGCTGAAATGCAGCATCTGACACGTCTTGGCCCACTAATGTTGGCAAGCAATTATTCTTCCCTTCCCCTCAACACAGAAAATTAAACCTTTACAAGTTGCAATATTTAAAGGGCTGCAGTTTGGAGACCTGAGAAGGCGAGGGTCCCACCCACAGGGTAAGTGGTTCTTCCCTTCAGGTCCCTCTTGTATACAACTGTCCCCATCTGCCTTGAGACAGCCATGTCATCCCAGACACCACCAGCCTACAGAACTGCTGCTTGTCTGTCATTCCCTTGCTTCTGTTCTTGTCTCTTGTAATCTCTCCCATGCTTCTTGCCTTTGTGTCTTTCATGGACAGGGCTGGTAGGTGAGGGCTCTCCTTTCCTTCCTCTCATGTGGAAACAACTGTGGAACTAACTGCAGGGCATTTCTTTACAGTTGGCCTCTCCTCTCCTTAAGGTTGACCTTTCCAGATGCTCCGGAGTTTCTTTTTGCCTTGAAAGACTGCTATTGTTGAGGGAGGTAGATTATGGTGCAGGATTACTTCTGGATCAAATGCAGGAAAACTGGAAGTTTTGGAAATCCAGATTCTGGATAAATGAGGTGTTACTTATGTATTTATAAATGAGGGAGATTTACTGCTTCTTAAAGTCTGATTCGAGAATAAGGAAACAGCATTTGCCTCATTAAGATCTCTTGGTTTTGGAGGGTCAGAGAAAGTTAATTCAGTTAAATAACGCCTCTACATAGAGGAAGATCAAGTTGATAATCCCCATTAATTTCCTTCACACATTTAAAAATAAATGCAGGCTCCAGACAGGACACCCACCTTAGCAGATAATTATTTTCATTCAGCAGCTAAACATTAAGCTTCAAATAACTAATTGATTCAATGAATATTTATGAATCTTGAAGGAAGTTTAAATAGGCTCAAAATATCCTATTAACCATTTTTCTGATAGCAATGTAGATTTTTTTTTTTCAATGATTCCTTTTCATTTTTAAAGGTCTCTGTTAAAACTGACCCTGCCTGGGATCCTGAAATAATGGCTCTCATTCCAACTGTCATAAAGCAGTCATAAGCCTAATTCATTACAAGTAGTTAGATCATCAATAACTATCTTCAGATTGGGAGTGAATTTCCATAATTTAATCTTTTAGGCAAGCTGGTATATGATTACATTATTCAAATAGCATACTCTATTTTAAACTGATGAATAAATCTGCATTTTAGGTAGTAACTGAAAAATAATAAAATTGAACAAAGTAAAGGAATTTCAGATCTCTATGTTTTCCCCAAAGCTGCAATATCTATTTATTTAGTACTTAATAGCTGGAGAAAGTCCATCAGCAATCAGATTGCCATTTGTAATCAAGCAAAAAGGCTCACTATTGAGGATTTCCATTGACTCAAATCACTGATAATATACCACAAAACCTTAAAGATAATCCACTGACTCAAATCACTGATGATATACCACAAAACCTATAAAGATAAGATGAACTTATTCAAATGTTTAACACAGAATATATCTTTCTCTTTGCCAGTTTTTTTTTTTTTTTTCTGTCATTGACTCAATAAGTTTTCTGTACTGTAGATCTTAATCTATTCTGCCCAAAGCAATCCTAGAACTTGTTTTCCAGGATATCCCTTTGGGACACAGTCTTGCTGGGAGTTTTCATGGTTGGCTGTATTTTGAAATCCCTTATATATAATGAGGGGCTGATATCTTGGTCTCTTCCAAGCACTGAATTACAGTTCTATCATTAAGTTATAGAAGTAGTATTTTGTGAAATAAGACCAATATTTTTTCTGGTAGGAGATACTGCTTAGTCAACAGATTTGTTGCCAAATAGTTATAGAGTTCAGGAAATTGAAAATCACTAAATAGTTTCAAGAAGTAATTTCAGTATGTAATTATCTTGAATTTAGCTTATGTGCCATAGCTTAAGTTAAATATTTTCTTTTTGCATCTCTCTAATAATTTTGTTAACAGTTTAGGCAAGTTGAGAATTCTAAATACATTTATCTCCCTGAGACAAAAAAAAAAAAAAATCCTACTGAGTCTGAAAAGTTGATTTCTGTATCTGCTTGCATACTGTATTGTGGTGAACTCTGCCCCACCTTTTTAATGAGAAAAATGAAGGAAAATCAACAATTCTCTGACCTACATTTAAGTCATTAATTCACAGCTTTACTTACACCTGTAATCCCAACACTATGGGAGGCTGAGGCTGGAGGATCACGAGGTCAAGAGATCAAGACCATATTGGCCAAGACTGTGAAACCCCATCTCTACTAAAAATACAAATATTAGCTGGGTGTGGTGGTGGGCACCTGTAGTCTCAGCTACTCAGGAGGCTGAGGCAGGAGAATCACTTGAACCTGGGAGGTGGAGGTTGCAGTGAGCTCAGACCGTGCCACTGTACTCCAGCCTGGCGACAGAGGGAGACTCCGTCTCAAACAAACAAACAAACAAAAAACTTCTGAAATACCAGATTTAATTTAGCAATCTGAAAAACAATGAAATATTTTATTAAATAAAAAGTCAACTCAGTCAAGATATGCTCTTCATTCAAGTAAAATGACTAACATGACTAGAAGTAGTTACCACGAAACAGTTATTTTATGACATCAGTGTACTTTCAAAAAGGGACTTTAGCCATATGACAATGGAAATCACAAATATTCTTTGTATCCAATATGCAGGTGTTATCCTGCCAGTCTATACAGACTTTATAAAAAGCCAGGAAGTCTATCTCCCTCTCCTTCACATACCATGTTCATGGCTTCCATCTAAACCCCTGGCCCTAAACTATCTACAATCTGCTTTCAGACTTCCTCTCAGCCTCCCTGACTTAGACCCATGATTGCTCCTCAGTCAGCTGCTCTGCTGGCTTGACTCATGCTTGATTCAACTTCCATCACTTGACAAATGTTTACTGAGTGCCTACTATGTGTCTTCAAGCACTGCTCTGGTACTGGAGACATGGCAGTGAACAAAACCAATACTTCTCAATACTACCTTTGGATTTCTGTCTCAACTATGATAACTATGATTCAAATCTTTATTGTTTTCTTAGTTATGCATGGTTCTAGCAGCAGATGTGAAAACAGAATAATGGTGATGTAGCCAAGCGTGGTGGTTCACACCTGTAATCCCAGCACTTTGGAAGGCTGAGGCGGGTAGATCACTTGGGACCAGGAGTTTGAGACCAGCCTGGCCAACGTGCTGAAGACCTGTCTCCACTAAAAATACAAAAATTAGCCAGGTGTGGTGGTGGGCACCTGTAGTCCCAGCTACTCTGGAGGCTGAGGCACAAAAATCACTTGAACTGGGAGGTGGAGGTTGCAGTGAGCCAAGATCACACCACTGCACTTCAGCCTGGGTAACAGACCAACGCTCCATCTCAAAATAAATAAAGAATAATACACGATGGCACAATTTAAAAATAATTATATGTATAGCACCCTTTCCAAATCTAACCTAATTTAAATCTTTCTTTTAAAATGAAGAAATGAGTTACAATAAGCTACATGAGGTAAAAAGTGAAAGATTTGCAATCTGATTAAGAAGACTCTACTGACTGGGGGAATAATTTCCATATATATATAAAGAATCTAGAGTGAAATCTTATACTCAATAGTTTTCAGGAGAGGCAGAGACTAATTTCTTTTCTGCTATTTCAAAACCTTATTAATCTAAGAGTTTCAATGTTTTCTAATGAATATTTCTTAGAGTTTCTATATCTACTTTAAATAGTGGCTGAAGGCAACTTTTCCCCAGCTGATTCTTAAAGTTACTGCCACACAAAGAAATCGGCCTAGGCCAGGCAATAATTCAATTCAACACATATATCATGCATTTATTTTCCAAAGTCTTAAAGAGAGTTAAGGAGAAAAATGAGATCACTGCCCTTGAAGCACTCACAATAGCAAATAAGAAGGATCAACCATATACCTTACTATTTCCTTGTTTTTAAACCTCTCAATTCCTTCTCATTTATATTATTTGTTTTTAAACTTTCGGCTTTTGGGAAATGTTCCCTTGCCAGAGTGAATACTGTATTAGTTGAGAAGAGTCAGAGGGAAGATGAACACTGGGGAGCTTGCCTTGTAATATTATAAAGCACTAGTTTCAAAATTGTGTGACACAGGTTAAAAATAGAAGACTAGAATGATGAAAGTGAACAGAGATACTGTAAATGTAATAAATTATAATACAGTAAGAAATAAAATAATAGACAAGAAATGGCTACTATACACAGATTATGAATAATATCGCATATAATAAATACTGGTTTATTTGTAATCACATACAACCATAAATTCTGGATAGACTAAAGGATAATTTTTTAAAAGCATTCTCAAACTTAATAAAAATTAGGATGTGAATTAGATCATGCTTTATTGTTGTTGTTGTATGTTTTATGAAATTAGCTGTAAGGCTAAAGCATGGTTATTGAAACAAAAGCTTAATAACTAAGTTAATAACTGAAAGCTTTATTCAACAAAAGGCTACAACAATGGAAAGCTATTTCTGATGCATATGGCAAACTTTAATATTACAAACCATTAAATTAATATTAAAAGCAATATTCTATCTAAATATACAAATATTTAAAAGTTGTAAACAATTATACATATCCTTTGATAATTTTTATCCTGCAAGACCTAACTCAATGTCACCTTTCCTATGAAGCCTTTATCTTCTACTTCAAGTAAAGACAACGATATTCTCTACTTGCTCTTAGAGACTTATTCATATCGTGGTAACATCTTTATTGCACTTCCTTCTAATTTATCCTTTATATGTCTTTTTCTTTTGTGAATTCATCAGCTAATCAATTTTCATTCCCAAGGCCTAGCAGAATGTGTGCTCCACATAATGGTTATTAGATAAATGTTAACTGAAAACAATATTCACACAGAACCAACCACATTGAAATTTTTTAAAAATCATAATTTCTTAAGAGGAAGACTTTTCCAAACACTGTGAAAGAAAGATGCTGAAAGGCAGACTGTAAGAATACATAGTCTAACCTGGTTCTGGAGATTAGACAATAGAAGAAAACTGAATAGGTGCAAAGTAAAATTCTATTCACAAAGTATACTAGGAGTGAGGTCATGATAGAAATTTACTCCTTCTGTACATAGCGTCTAAGATGAATGTTTATGTTTGATGGCATTGGAGGAGGCTCTCTTTTCAGGGGTGATTCTAGAAATCAAGGCTTTTTCCATTTTCTAGCTCAACTGTTTTTACTATATGGCCTCAAACATTCTGCACCAAGCTCATTAAAAGAGGAAAACAGGGATGGAGAAAGCAAATTCACTTCTTAACTACCATGGTCTGGAAATAATGGCATACTTACTTTGACTAGTATTGTTGGTGAGAACTAATCCCATGTCCTACCTATGTGCAAGAAAAGCTAAGAAATGTAGCCACTGACTGCAACTACTTCCCAGTAACTATGTTATAGAAGGGGGAGCATAAATTTGATGGACAGTTAGACATTTCTATCTCATACTGATTTCCTATCCTTTGTTCTAAATTATTCCTAAATGAATATCTAGGACATATTATTTCATATGTATATATTTCATTTCTGGAAGATAGATATGCATGCACATACACACACACACACAAACACACATTCACACCCCTATGGGTCTTTGAGAAATATAAGGTTGGAGCTACAAGCAAGGCAATGAAATTAGAGGTATGATTCTTCCCCAAATTAAAGAGTTGAGTAGTTTTAACTCCCAATTCAATTATATTCTATTTTACAGCAATGGTTTTCAGACTTTATGTGATAATTACTAC
This sequence comes from Cebus imitator, assembly GCF_001604975.1. Lineage (NCBI taxonomy): Eukaryota > Metazoa > Chordata > Mammalia > Primates > Cebidae > Cebus > Cebus imitator. The sequence continues at coordinate 3,650,859 of NW_016107528.1, read as the reverse complement.
ATGCACAATGAATCAGTCACTATGCTAGACAATAGCAACAAACAAAAATGAAGCAAGGTTCTATGACCTCATGGGAATTTTCAGCCTCATGGAAAGACAGACAGAAAGGCAGGTACATAATTAAAATAGCAAGGATAAACCCACAATGAGAAAATATGCACAGTTTTAAGCTTTAAAGGGTCAATTATCCTTCTTGTTCTTATGTTTTCCCTGTATTCTCTCTAGATTGATAGATCATTTCTCCCCTTGAAATTCTTTCTGGGCAATGTAGAATTGCTTATGTGCCTATTGAGGATAGGAGTGAAAAAGAGAGCAGAAAGGTTCTCTACCTCCCTGACATACATTTTGTTATTATTGTTACATCTGCCATTCATTCAGCAGTTATCATCATGGCCACCTGCAGCAACAGCATTGACTCTTTTTTCACCACCCCGCCCCCCTGCAAAGATGACTCTAAATGTACTATTTAAATGCCTAAAAGAATTAAAGTGTTTATTTAATAAGGAGGGGGGTTGGGCATAGGCGATATAAAATCTCATTTAGAATCATTTAAGCCCTAGGTCTTTTCCCCTTATTTTAAGGTCTTAATTGTAATGCTTGCTGTTATGGAAAACAAATATTGACTGAATATTTACAAAGTAAATGACTTAGTGCTGAGTGTTGTTGGTTTATAGAGTTTGTTATCCCAAGCTAAAGAATTTTATAATTCTATTGATAAATACAAAAGGCTATCTAAATAAGGAGGTGATTAACATATATATATATATATATATATATATATATATATATATATGATCATATCTCCAGAGAGAGAGAGAGAGAGAAAATGATAATAATGTAGGTGGTTTGGTGCCCTGGTATTGATAGCAGTGAACCCACATTATGCCATTTTATTTTTAACAGTTTCTCACCACAGCCTTTCAAAGCTCACATGCTTTTGCCAGAAATAATAAATATTTTGACTAAATAATAGCATGTTTTTGGATACCAGCTGTGACCTGCAGAAAAGGAAAGAGGCAGATGGTAGAAAGAAATGAAAGGGAAGTTTAATGGAGAAATGTTAGAATGTGAGTGCTTTCACAAATGTTCTGCTATTCTCAGGTTGTGTATACCCTAAAAAGTAGCATAACAAAATAAAACAGGACACTCAGTTACATCTGAATTTTAGATGAACTATAAATAATTTTTAGTATATGTCTCACATATAGCATAGGGATACTTATACCAAAAATTTATTCATCATTTATCTGAAATTAACATTTAACTGGACAGTTTATAGTTTTATTTTCTATATCTAGCAACTTTACTAAAAGATCCATTGAAGATCCTTCAACTATTATAATCTATGTTTGTTGTTGTTTAAAAATTGTATTAAAAACAGATTTGATCAGAAATAATGTTAGAAAAAAATATAGAAGTTTTGTTGTTGGTTCTGGATCAGTGAAAACTGTCTATATTCAGGGTATGTTTTAATTCCTGAGAGGAATGAGAAGACTTAAAGTTTCTGGCGGAATAATTAAGAATGTTCAAAGTCTGCTGCTTCAGTTCTAGTTTCCACAGCCTTCTAACCAGCTTCAGGATGTGTCTCCTGATGGATAACTTAGCCATCGAACTCAAGGAACCAATCAAGCAATTTTCTGATCTAGAAATATGAATCATTAAAATACCAACAGTAATTATTAAAATAATTTATATCTTTACATTTGCAAGGTGTTTCAGCTTTAAAAATTTTCAGAATCTGTTAGCACATTTGATTTGCAAAACAACTTTGTGAAACTGTTTTCTATTTCAGAAAGATATACATGAGATTCTTGGTTTTAGAAAAATCATGTGAATTCTCTCTGCAGCTGCAGCAGTAGCATGAAACAAATGCCGCTTTCCAATCTAGCTGTCAAACATGCACTTTATGGATGAGTTAATTATTATGCAAGATGGAGCTGAATCACATCGATGTGTAGTGGCTGCTAATGAGAAGTCATAAATCAAAGTCCTTAATGTTAAGCTCAAGCTCCCACATGTAGTTCTCTAGAATATCATAAGGATGGCTATGTGTGTGTGCATATATGTGCAAGACCTTCTCCGTTAGCAGCTGCCTCATTCTCAGTTAAAATATTCAGCATATAACCCATTCTATCTCCCCTGAGTGATGTTCTTTGTTGTCCTGAAGCCCCAAGTACTGATAGAGCTCTTTGGAAAGGTGATAAAAACATAGACTGCCTGATAATGCACAGAACAAAGTGGGTTCTATGCTCTTACTCCCTCACAGACCTGTTACAGGGAGGTTCTTGACTTTGCCTGGAATGAGAGGTGGGTTTTGTTTTGTTTTGTTTTGTTTCGTTCCTAGCTTCAGCAAGGAACAAAAAGAGCTTTCTGTTTATATTGATCCTAAATCCTACAGAAATTAGAGATTACTCTGAGGATATAAAACTCTCCTTTGAAAGTGCAAATGTTCCCATCTACCTTATCAAATAAATTATCAACTTACAAATTCTGTGAATTGTTTTAATTTGATTAGTCTCTGGAAAGTATCAAAGCAGTCAGCTAAAAGGGATTGTTTAGATAGGAAGAAAATCCTGTAGGAGGGAAAATTCTGTAGGATAAGATTGCGCATGGGCATTTTCCTCATTCATTCATTCATTCATCAACTGAATATTAATTGAGTACCTAAGTATAAGGTTCTTTGAGATATCCTTGGGTAATATGAGGATAAATTTAATTCATATTCAACTATCAATAACTTTACAGCACAGTACAATAAGGAAAAAAGTAAACATTGATAATATAAGGTAGAATAAAATAAGTGCTTGTGAGCTATATAAGCGACAGTGCTGAGGGAGCCCTGAAGAAGCAACTGATCCTGGCCAGGAGATCAGGAAGAAGGAAAGATAACAAACATTTAGTAAACACTTGCCTCATGGCTGGCCTCAGCCAGGACTTTACTCCCATTGCCAAGAGTGGGATGTATCTGAGGTGTGTTTTAGAAGACAAGGAGGACTATAGAGGCCAGCAGTAAGGAAAGGAGCCCTTTGTTCTGATGGAAGAATGGAAATAGTAGGGAGCACCACTCATTTCAATAACAGCTTGTGGTCTGATGGGTCAGCATGAAGAAAGGTACCTGGGCTTATAATACCTCCAGTTGGTCTGGAGGAACGGGGGCTTTAAAAATCAGAGGGTGACATGAAAGCCCTGGCAACATGGAAGGGAGAAAGGAAAGGCAAGGGCTGAGAGACAGGCCAAAAAGGCAATCCTAGGGACTAAGATTGATTCCTCAGTAATGGCCTGGTGACTACCGTCTTATTTCCTCTGAAAAAAACTGAAATCTGAGAGAACAGGATATAAATCATTCTGATGTCTTTCACAGTGATTGCCATGAAAAAACCCTTGAATTTGCAAACAAATAAACAGAGCCCTTGTTGAATAGAATATTTTGTTGTTGGTGCTCTCCAGAGAAACAAAATAGAGCCCTGTATGCTATCTTCAACGTACTGAAGACTTCATACCAATGTTTTTTTTAAATTATAACATTTGAAAAAACCACAAACACGACCATTCCCCTATGCCAATTCAGAAGTTTTCAAGGTTCAGAAGCTATGGCCTTGCCTCTTTTGTATGTAGTCATCTCATCAGAGAGAAAAATGAAGCCATGAGGGGGCATATGTACGCTGTTTCTTTTCAAAAGACCTCCCCAGGTGCTGCTTATGCTCATGAGAAGTTGTTCTAGCCTGAATTAGCTGGCGATGTCATACACTGCTGGTGAATCGTGTGACGATGACTGCACATTTGCAGATATATTTACCCCAGGCATGCATAAGCCTTCCCCATATCAGTCCTTCTTTGTCTACTTCCATTAATAAGATAGTCAAGAGGTCACAGGAACCTTTGCAGAGGCAGCACTGATGAGAAATCTTTGACAGAAACAACTTCTCATCATTGCATTTGTTATCTCTTCCAGGGGACACTACTTGATTCAACCCATGAGTTGAAGCCTGTCTTTCTCACATTGAGGCAAAGTCTACAAGAAATCCCTGCCTCAGAAACAGCTGGTTCCACTGCAGGTCTTGCTTTTGTGCATGATGACCAGGACTTGTTATATGAATCCTGTTGGCCCAACCACTTCAGTTTGAATTCCTGATCCATACACAGACTCTATGCCATGTGTCTGTCTAAATCACAAAATTTCTGAAAACACGCTGGCAAACAATTCACATTAAGACCCAGTCCAAATTTTAATGTATTGGTCATAGAGATAAGGGCGTAAAAAAATCATTCTGCAAAACCCAGCTAAATGAAAGGTTAGGAAGTTACATAAGATCTATTTGTGTATTTTTCAAGAATGTTTATTAATACTCTACATGAAAGTTCAATTCCAATAATATGTAACCAAAAAATTACCTTGGGAAAGCTCTCATTTTTCAATGTGACCTCACATTTTAATCACTTGGAGAGATTTTTTTAAAAATCCTTATGCTGTGTCCTCTGCAGGGACATGGCTGAAGCTAGAAACCATCATTCTCAGCAAACTAACACAGAAGCAGAAGACCAAACACTGCATGTTCTCCTTCATAAGTGGGAGTTTAACAATGAGAACACATGGACACAGGGAGGGGAACATCACACACTGGGGCCTGTTGGGGGATGGGAGGCAAGGGGAGGTAAAGCATTAGGACAAATACCTAATGTACTCGTGGCTTAAAACTTAGATGACAGCTTCGTGGGTGCAGCAAACCACCATGGCACGTGTGTACCTATGTAACAAACCTGCACGTTCTGCACATGTATCCCAGAACTTAAAGTATAATAATAAAAAAATTCTGATGCTGGGATCACAATGGCAGAGATTGTGATTGAATTGCACAGAAGAAAAATATGCCTTTAAAAGATCTCCAGGAGACTCTAATGTATGATCTGAATTAAGAACTATCATCTTAAAAAATAAACACAAACAAACAAAAAACAAGTGTCTACCCAGTGCCACGTACATTAGATTTTTCTCCTCTATTCCTCATGGCCACCTTGTAAGTGAGGAATTCTTTTCCCATTTTTAAGATGGTCAATTAAGGCTGAGAAAAGTTAAGCACTGTCAAATTTCCAAGGTTGCACAGTATTTGGGTCTGTTAGATTTGTCTAACATTGAGGCAAGGGACATCAGTAAAGGGTTTGCAAAGCATTCAGAGCTCTGCTCACTAGACTCAGAATCCCAGCCTGGTGCCTCTTTTCCTTCTCAAATGAAGCTTTGATGAAGAACTCTGCTCTCACATGGATTCCTTTCTTTCTGCCTTTTTCATTCCCTCCCAGATCCCTATCTTTGTTGGTTTTAAATTGAGGGAATTTAAAAAAAATTTAAAAAAGAAATTTTCCTCCCAGCTTAAGGAAACTTTTCCTACAAGAAGGTGACTTATCTGCTTCATAAATGAAATCATATTTTACTTTTCAATGCATTTTATAGGGTCATAGGATGTAAAACTCTGCTCTATCAATTCAGAAAACACTCATTTCTACAATATAAAATATGAAGGCAAAGATTTACATAAATTACCATATTTATATACATATTTAAAATTCACAGTTTATTACAAACAGAATGATAAGGAAATAATTTCAATGATAACAAAGCATCTATGTTTTCAAGTTGCTTAAATATTTGATATGCAATTAGGAGGTGCTGGGTTTAGGGTGGAGAGCAGCTTTAGTTTTTATTATACTTAACTCCTTGAATACCAGGTGGCAAATTTATCAAAAAGGTCATGATTAGGAACCAGCCCTGTGAAATTCAGAGATGGCATGAAGTTGAGTGAAGAAATTTTCAGAGATGAGGTTATGGACAGAATAGGAGGTCAAAATATTTGCTGCACTATTGCTTACTAACAAAAAAGAACCTTTTGACATGGGCCTTTTGATGAGGGCTATATAAAAATTACCCTGTCATACTGGCATTAACACTATGTTTAACTTCAGTGGCAATGAAGCCACTGATCTGAACAGCAAAACTGTGGGAGCCAACAAGGGCAAAAGAGGGAAGGAACGTCAAGGGGAAAGTGAGATGTCAATAAAATATTGAGAGGGCCGGGGAGACAGGCGGGCATGGCGGCAGTTGGTGGGCACCATTTTTTGTCAGCTTTACTACTCTGCTTTATGGGGGTATCTAGAGAGTTTTCCACTGGCTTTATACAAGGGTGCTTGAAAATAATATTAAAAACAACTCTAACTTAACCTTTTTTTTTTGAGACTAAGTTTCGCTCTGTCACCCAGGCTGGAGTGCAGTAGCACGATCTCAGCTCACTGCAATCTCCGCCTCCTGGGTTCAAGCAATTCTCCTGCCTCAGCCTCCCAAGTAGCTGAGATTACAGGCATGTGCCACCGTGCCCAGCCAATTTTTGCATTTTTAGTACAGACAGTGTTCTCCCATGTTGGCCTGGCTGGTCTGAACACCTGACCTCAGGTAATCCACCTGCCTTGGCCTCCCAACCAAAGTGCTAGGATTACAGGTGTGAGCCACTGTGCCCGGCCACCTTATCCTTTTTTAACATCTAGTTTTCTGTGCTTTATAATGTGCACTGTAGACTGACAAAGTGGTATATGATTACTATTTATAGATAAAGAGTTTATTATTGCATAATAAATATTGTGTGATAAATAATTTGGCTGACCTTTGTTTCCAGTTCCTGAGAGGTAACCTTTAAACCAATGGTGTTTCCCCAAGTGATTGGAGTGTCTTTGTTCTTCATGGTGGGCCCCTTAGAGCATACCTGATGGCTTATGCTAATGGGATGACTCAGGATGAAAGGTGGTCATGTCAGGAAGACAAAAGACAAGATGAGGCGGTTGGAACTGTGAGCCAGGTAGCATTAATTCCACTTCCAAAGAGAGAAAATGCATTGGAAATTGAGTTCAACCATTTTGGCAAGGATTTGATCAATCATGCCTATGTAATGAACCTCTAGTAAAACTTCTCTGGACATCAAAGCTTGGAGAAACTTCTCTGTTTGTTAATCCTCTGCATATTGTCATGCAGCAGTGTGCCATTAGGGTAATGTCCCTGAGGACATCGGAAGCTTCTGCTTTGGAATGCTCCCAAATCTTGCCCTGCGTATCTATCTTTTTGTTTGGTTCTGATTCATATATGTTTGTTATAACAAAACTGTAATCATAACTGTAGTGCTTTCTTGGTTTCTGTGTGTCATTCTAGTGGATTATCAAACCTAAAAGTGGTCATAGAAAACCCCAAATCTGGTCAGAAGTGAGGGTGGCCCTGGGGACTCCCAAATTTGCAGCTGGTGTTGGAATTGAGCCAGTCTTGTGAAGAAGTGTGTCCTTAATCTTGAGTTTGGTGAACTTTGAGTAGGCATATATTTGATGGTTTTTTTTTGTTTTCTGTTAAGGTATATATATATTTTTTGAGACAAGAGTTTCACTCTGTCACCCAGGCTGGAGTGCAGTGGCGCGATCTCAGCTCACTGCAACCTCCACCTCCTGGGTTCAAGTGATTTTCTTGCCTCAGCCTCCTGAGTAGCTGGGACTGTAGGCATGTGCCACCAGACCCAACTAATTTTTGTATTTTGTAGTAGAGACGGAGTTTCACCATGTTGGCCAGGATGGTCTCCATCTCCTGACCTCGTGATCCACCCCCGTCGGCCTCCCAAAGTAATGGGATTACAGGTGTGAGCCACTGCGCCCAGCCAAGATGTTTTATTTTATAATCAAAATAGGCAATATGAACAAGTTGACATAACCAAGATTCATATAAATAACTGGGTATGAACTTTATGAGGAAAAATACCTGTGAGCATGGTGGCTGGGCTGCTAATACAGGGTGGAGACCAACCAGGTGGCTCTGCTTTTAAGAGGTAGTAGCCCAGCGGCTGAAGGGATGGCTGGGTGGGGCTGCTCTGAATGGAAGGGATAAGGCACTCCATAAATAAAACACAAACTTGTAAAAACACTTAAGAAAGAGCCTCATTCAGGCCCAGGCATGACGCCCAGGATGCTGCTAACAGCCCAAAACTTAGCAAATATCTTGTAGTGGCTGACTCTGGGCTCCTGAACTGCTTTGTACTCTCCCATGCCCATGCTCACACATGGCCCCTGCTTGGCCTGGCACCTGATCTAGAGGAGGCATGACTGACCCAACAACCAGGTACTAACAACTGTGACCTGCTCCCTAAACCAGGAGGCAAGAAAAATTGAGGGCAAAGGGCCCTAAAGCCCAAAAAAGTCTTAATTACTAAGGGCATTTGGTTAAAACAAATTTTGGAAACCAAGTAAAAATACATTCCGGCCTTGTGACATCTCTCTCCTCTCCTACCATTCACTAATGATTGCTTTCAATATGTTGTGGAGAAGAAAACTATAAAAAAGAATCATTTGGTGTTTACAAATACAAATTAGGTTGTAGGATACAACCGGCTTTAAATGTGAACCAAGTGTTATTCTGTAAGTAGAGACCATGAGATCGAGGCTATGGACACTGTGACATATGGCTGGGGTGCTTTAAGTTTGTTTTACTTACACTATAATTTTTATTCTTGCTTTCAAAATTGATGATCAAGAAAGGGAACAGTATATGAGAATACTTAATAGGGGCTCTGTCTAACACAAACGGAATCAGACATCATATACCACGACCTGTCTTGTCTGGTGACCTCCCATGTCTAATGTTGTGCTATTTTTCTAATTTTTTTTTCCTTTCAGTAGTTTCCTTTGCTGTCTCTTTTTTGTTTGTTTTTAAGAAGGGGGTACATAGTAGAGGTAGGTTCACAACTGCTAATTAGGATAATTATCTTAATTAACTGAACTGCTAATATTAATTCTAGATAAGGACTCCAGAATTCTCCAGCTACAGAAAAGAATCCTACATTTAGCAAACAATGTCAAAGACTTGAAAATACGTAAAGAGTAGACTCGGGTTGTGTCATTTTAGACTCAGAAGATTTGGCCTTTCTACTCATTTACAATGCAGTGACTGAGTACATATTTCTTGCCAACTGGGCAATCAGAAAATTAGAGTGAATAATATGTATGATGAGGTACAGAACGCATGAAAGCAGACTTGATGGAGAGTATATCTATGATGGTTCTGACATCACTTGTAAGGTTCAAGTAGGTCACAAGTGTAACTGTTTTTTAAAGCCCAGAACTCTGTTGTCTAAACAGAATAATGAACAATATTTACTTTAAAGCAATCATTAATAATGCCAACCCAAGACCAGCTGAATATCTAGGAATGGATAATAGGTTCTTATCACAACTTATTCTGAGGGGTTATGTGACAGGTGTAATTACTGTCCTTTTAAGACAAATCTACCCTCAAAGGCAAGTAGCTAACTTCAAAGAAAAGAGGGTATGTATATTGCAACAGAGGGAGACAAGAAAAATGTTAGAAAATGCTGGTATTTGCAGTAAATCTTGTAACACAAAACTGCATATTAAGAGCTGCGAGGGAGTATATTTTCAGAGTGCAAGTGAAACAGTACAAATAGCAATCATATTTACATAATACCTTTTATTCAAGAGTCTAAGTCTTTTATTTAATCTTTAAATTCCCTATATAGCCTGACTTGGGTAAGGCTGAATCTACTATAATTTAGCTTCTATCCTTCCCTTGAGTGTCAATATTTATGAAAATATTACCACTTCCAAAGTTCAGTGAGGCCAAAGTACAGTTGAGCTGACCAAAACACAAAGTCATAGAGGACAAGTGGACAAGTGTCTCTCTCTATTCTCTTAGCTCCTTCTGTAAACATAATCAGCACATTAACTGCTAACGTGTGCTTCAAGCGATTTGCTATTTCCCAAGATACACACACATACACACACACAGGCACACACACTTTTCTGAAACCAGACTATAAGCCCAGCTTTGTCTGTTTGGTCTGGACAGAAACTTACTGAAATGCTTAACGAAGACATATTTCATTCAAGGCTTTACTTTTTTCTTTGTTCACATATCTTCATTGTTTATGGAACTAATTTCTCTCTCACTGTTCAGCCTGGGGAATTCATTGAGACAAGCCAGAATCAAGTGCAGTAAATGAAGGTGTGAGTGGGAAAAAAGAAACAAGAAAACCCCGACTGGAAACCAAAACAGTAAGAGAAACTTTGAACGGAGGCTGTGAAAATGAGCAGACATTTCCCATTAGATGACATGGCATCTTTGGTTCTTTTCAGATGTCTGACATTTGTGCTGTACTTCATTGGCACTAAGTTATCTGTAAATATACCCCTATCCAAAAAATAAACTGCTGTTTTAGGGAAAGAATGTGCTGCAGTAAATAATTAGGTAACCTTAAGACACATTGCTCACTATGTAAGATAAGACACATTTTTTCCTTTTCTCTTTATCAGTCCTACCCACATCTTCTCTCCATTTTACTGGGAAGAAGAGGAGTCTTATTTATTCAAGCAAAGCTTTGGTAAAACAGGCAGTGCCTCCATATGTGATTTGAGCGCATTGGTTTGTTTTCGTCATAATGATCTGATACTATTCCAGCTCTCAGTCATTTTCTTTGTTGTAGAAAACATATAATTGATATGTGCCTGGGCATGTGCTAGACTATGGAGCTACAAAGTAAATAGGATCCAGACTTATATAATTCTCATTCTGTCATTCATATAGTCATTCATTCAACAAATATTTATGGAATACCTAGTACCTGCCAGAGACTGTTCTAGGCACAGAGGATATGATGCTGCACAGAAGAGATCTGCAGAGATCCCTGTCCCAAGAAGCTTGCATTCTTCTTAGGTAGACAGCTAATAAACACACTAAATAAGTAAATTATATATATATTTCATAGGGTGATAAATGCTATGAAAAAGACATAAAACACAGAAAGGGAATAGAAAGGACTGCAGAAGGGTATAATATGCAATAGGGTGAGGGAAGAAGAGAAGGCTTTCTGAGAAGGTGACATGACAGTGAAGACGTGAAGGAGGTATGGGGGCTATCAAAAGGGTATCTAGGGGAAAAAACTTCCAGGCAGCAGGATGGCAGATGCAAATGTTCTTAGATACAGGCGTGTCTTGAATGTTCTAGGAATAGCAAAAAGCTGGTGTAGCTAGACTGGCACGTAGAGCAGAAGATGAGTTAGAGAAGCAGTGGCAAATTGTACGGGTCTCCTAGGCTACTGTAACGGCTTTGGCATTAATCCGGGGGAGGTAGCATGCTGTGAAGTTTTGGAGCAGAGGGGTGACAAGATCTGATTTACAGTTTTAAAAGCTCACTCCAGCTGCTGTCCTGGGAAGACTCTGGGGACAGTAGTTAAAATGCAGGAAGACCAATTAGGCTGTTCCAACAACACAGATGAGATGATGGTGGCATAACCAGGTGGCAGCAGTGTATTGTGGGTTGAGTTGTGTCCACCCAAAAGATGTTGACGTTATAACCACCAGGACCTGTGAACGTGGACCTTATTTGGAAATAGAGTCTTTGCAGATGAAGTTAAGATGAGGTTATTAGGGTAGGCCCCAATCCAATCTGACTATGTCCTTATAAAAAGAAGAAATTTGGGCAGAGAGAGAGACTTATATAGAGAAAAGATAATGTGAAGATGTTTTTGGTGGGCTGGGCTGGTTCAGGTCCTTGACTTCGCCACACAAAAGAATTTGAGAGTGAGTCCAAAGTAAGAGTAGGTGAAGAGGTTTATTGCAAAGCCAAATAATACGCTCTGAGAGGCGAAGCGGGCTGCTCAGAGGGAGAGGCAGCAGCTAGTGCCTTAAGTGGAATTCCTTTTATGGGAGCTGTATGTACATATTCATAAAATACTGGTGAGGTCAAGTATGCAAAGGAGGATCTGCAGTTGGAGAATGCGCTCAATATCTACATGCTGGAACAGATATTGCACGTATCATTCACATATAAAATCTCCACCTAAGGGTGTGCTTTTTACTATTAAAATGAGTGAAGGGTTTCTATGAGCTAAACCTGGAGACTAGACAGGAAGGCAGCAAGATGACGCCTAGAGTACAGGGCCCTGCCTGCTGTTAAGGATGCGGTTAGGAATGGTGCAGGGCTGCAGGAGCTGGGGGAAAGCGGGAGGGACAGGGTGCAGATTACAAAGGGCTACATGCTAACACATTTGAAAACTTAGCTAAAATGGTAAATTCCTATAGAAACATGACATTTCCAAAACTGTTGATGAAGAGCCTAGGTGCACATGCAGGACCCCAGAGAAGCCCCTGGCCTCCCACAAGGCAGGAATTTGTAGCTAATAGTTTCCTGGGCTTTTGGTGCCAATTGGCTGGAGATTGGGAAAGCTACATCAAGAATAAGGGGCTTCTGTTCCCTTTGCCGGGCTATACCAGGTGTTAGGGATGTATAACCATCCAGCGGTCTGCTGGGATCCTCTAGAACTGCTTACCTTGCAAAAGAGTTAGGTGCTGACACACGAGGGTGCAAGAGATATGGAGCCTGCTGAGAAAGGGGCCCACCAGGCTTCCCAAGGCAGTAAGTCAGCAGGCCTACTAATCTTACTTAGCTTGCCCCAAAGACAAAAGGAGAATGCCCTCTACAAGTCAAGGACTGCTCGAGGCTACGAGAAGCTAGAAGAGAGTCCCAGAACAGATTTTCCTTCAGAGCCCTCAGAAAGAATCAATCTTGTGGACTTTGACTGCGGACTTCTAGCCTTCAGAACTGTGAGATAATATATTTCTGCAGCTGAATCTACCCAGTTTGTGGTATTTTGCTACAGTGACCCTAGCAAACTAATATGTAGTAGATGTGGTGAAAAATGGTGGGAATTATAATTCTACAGTTTGTCCTCTTTACGCACAAATTCCAAGTTTGCAAATTCACCGACTTGCTAAAATTGATCTGCAACTTCAAAATCAACACTCATGATGCTTTTGTGGATAGTTGCAGACATGCTCTGAGCAGCGAGAAATCCGAATTGTCTGACAAACGTTCTCAGCTAAGGCTGAACAAGGCCCTGCTCACACTGTAAACAAGCGCCCTTGCACAGTGTATTTAGTGCCATGCTTCCCGTATTTTTGTGCTCATCGTAGGTGACTTTGCTGTTTTAAATGGCCCTCAAGCAGAGTGTTGAAGTGCTATCTGCTGTTCCTGAGCACAAGAAAACCGTGATGGGCCTCACGTAGAAAAAACAGGATTAGACAAGCACCTTTCAGGCATGAGTAAGAGAACAGTTGGTCCTGAGTTCAACGTTAATGAATCAACTGTATATATAAAATAAGGTATATTTCAGTAGAAACTCAGACAAAACATAGTTATGTATTAATTAGTTGGTGAAATGTGATGGAGGCTTGCAGGGACACAACCCTGTGATTCCCTTCTGGGGCAAGAACTCAGTATATGCTAATTAAGTGTCTGTGGCAACTTTATAGGGCATAACTGCCATGAATAATGGAAATAGATTGTGTTTTGAAATCAGACCCCAGATATAACAGTATTTTTTGTAAGGACTGGGTGTGTGGTCTGAAAAAATGAGGAGTTAAGATTAACTCTGATAAGCCAGAAAGATGGAGATGTCATTTACTGAGATACAAAGACCATGGAGAGAACAGGGTGTTTGGGGTTTTGTTTTTGAAGGGGCCGAGGATTAGGAGTCTATCTTCTAAATATAAACTTAAGTTGGGTTATCTGTACAAAAATAATGTTTTATGGTTGGGTCCAACCAGCAATAAGAAATGTATCATTAATACCCAGGGAGAAAGAAGAGACTCCCTGAGGTCCATTGTGGGGTGGTGGTGAGAGTCTGCGGAGCAGAATGCTGTGCTGTCATCCCACCACTGGCCCTTCTGAGCTGTGACACAGAATTAACTTTCTAGTTGATAGGAGCCTTGAGCCAGATGAGAAAGCTCTGAACAGAGGCTTGGCAATTGCTCCTCACATCTTAGTTGTTATTAGCAGGCTAACGTTCATATACAGCATGAAGTCACCTTAATTTAAAACCACTATGTAGTTTTGGAGGGGACGGAAAAATTTAAAAATTGCAGAAGAGAACATTTGAAGGTGAAATTTCATTCTAGTTTCAGCACATCTGCAGCGGTACCCTGAACGTCACAGAAATGAATTATTTAAAACTAGTGGGAAGATACTGTTAGACTTTTATCCTCAGCCTCTGATTTTTTTAAAATATCAATCTGCTACCAGATTTCCTGCTTTAAAAAAACCTCTATATTTATAGTTCTTCATTGTATAATAAAAAGCAGAATGTAAATAAATAAGAGAAGGGGAGATAAGCCAATGGTATTCCTCTACAGGAAATACAGCAGCCTGTGGCCATGCCATACTTAGAAGGGAAAGATGTAAAAATTGGGGATGGGGAAGATTTTAAGTCAAGTTCAAATGTACTGTAACGTCTTCAGACCCTGAGTCACAGTGCTAGGAAGAGCCTGGCCATGTACTTGAGGTCACCTTCTAATTAAGACCCAGTAAACTCTCTGGTCACAAGCCATTTGAGAAACACTTCAAAAGGAGTAAAGCTTTCATCAGGGACCTGGTATTTCTATATATTTACTTAAGCCTATTTAGGACCTATCTCTTTAATAAATCATTCATTAATTTATTTCTTAAATCAAAACCTGCAGGGGGATCCAGACACAGAATACTGTGTTTTTAAAAAAGAAGTAGCCTTCATTTTCCCAAAACCATGGAGCCACTAGACTGCTGCATTTGCCTCTATAGCTTTATGCAGTTTTCTCCTTAACAAACTGCAGATTTAAAAAAATAGGTATCTGGCCAATTAGCCTACTTAAGGACCATGATTATGCACATTTTTACCGCATGGACAAGTCTGAAGCACATCGTAAGCCTCATGGCAGCTTCCAGTGTGATTGTTTATAGCCATCTAACATCCCTGTGATTTTTATAAAACATTAATTAAGGTAACCTCACTAGGTCTGCATTTTCTATTTAGTTTTACTAACTCATTCCATAAACACTGAGCAGCCACTAAGTGCCAGGCACTGGAGTGGGCACTGGGATGTAAAAGTGGGGAAGATAAACATATTTTTTATCTTTGAGGAAGTTAGAATCCAGCAGGAAAAAAAGATAACCAAATAAGCAATTTAATAAGTTGTAAGATATAGTGGGTAGCACTGTTTCTAGAGTTCACTGCATATGCAACTAAGCTACTCTGGGAGTAAGAAAAGTTTCTCAGAAGAAATGAGAATCTAGCTGAAATCTGAATGATGAGAATAAATTAGCTTGATCTGGATGAAGTGTGGAGGAATATGGCTTGTTATAAAAGGCAGAACCCAGGGGAAGAGAGACTCAGAAATATGAGAAGTTCAAGGGACTGAAAGAAGTTCAGAAACTGGAAAGAACTGAGCAAATATATTAATATAAGGTCAGCATCTGGTTTCCAAAATATTAGATGGAGTATAAGCACCTGAGGTATTCCTTAGAGAGCATAACTTTATGTATCAAACCGCTTACCCAGCTCCTATCAAAGGCATAAAGTAGAAAAATGACATTTAGAGAAGATAATCTACGTAGCATGCAATCCATTCATCCCCTTGAGTGGTTACAATTCAGTTCTTGGATCATTTGAGACAACAAGAACTCGACCTGCTTGGATTGTATTTGCCCAGCCACTCACAGAGGCCTTTACTGTACGTGCTCACATATTGTGTCCTAAGACATAAAAAAAGGAGTCTCTCAGTCTTTTTAGTACTAGTTATAAAAGCTATTGTTAACATAAACCCAGTGTGCCCCAAATAAAAAGCATTTCCATTCAAATTCAGCAAAAACTTTTTTGAAGTTTCTTATTGCCCTGTAAGATTAATAGTTTTTTTTATCTTTTCCTATAATGAGAGCTATATAATACATCATGTTTCATAAATAAAACATTAAATATATTAAAAATATTTTTTGGTCTTGGTTATTACCTTGGTTTTCAGCAATCTCATAAACAAATTGTATTTCAAGCACAATAACCATTTGCCTCTTTGGATTTCCATAAGCTTTAAAATTCTCTATAAGACACTTTTTATGGAGCCCCTCAGGTCTTCCTGGACTCACTGTCTAAAGGGCTCTTGGCCACTTGTTCATTCCTTCTGCTAACCACTTCTGCAAGGGCTCTTCTGGACTATCACCTGTGTTGCATGACATCGTCACAGCCCAAAGCAGCTCATCTCAGGCCAGTGCCACAGTGCCCTTGCTTCCCACACTGAAGTTTCCCTGCTGCTGCTGAGCCATGAGTCACCCATGTACGTGTAACTGGGAAAGGTGGAGGAGTTAAAGTCCCAGAAGTGAACACTGGACCAATAGATGAGAAGAGCTAATGTGTCAATTCTTCCTTCCTTCTACCAGTTAGGCAGTCCGGAGATGCATTATTCATAAGGCACTTCTGAAGAAGTTCCCATGAGATCAATGGTCAGTTACACTTGATACTGAGTGGAGATCAGTTTGCAAGTCCCAGCGCCCTCCATGTTTGTTTCTCTCTTCCCTGATGCTCCCTTTTCTTCTCACTTTTGCTTCCAGGCACTGTATGTCCCAATAACCTATTAGCACAGAAAGCTTTTTT
Source organism: Cebus imitator (assembly GCF_001604975.1). Lineage (NCBI taxonomy): Eukaryota > Metazoa > Chordata > Mammalia > Primates > Cebidae > Cebus > Cebus imitator. The sequence continues at coordinate 3,634,375 of NW_016107528.1, read as the reverse complement.
CTTCTCTGTTTCAAGGGAATGACAGCTGCAACCATCATCCTGATTCTTGGGAGTTACTTTCCACTCATATTTTATTAACCGCAGTGTATGCATTTTTTGTGTTGAGTTTCCCACATTCTTTTTGAAAATTTATAGATTCTAGATAAATTTCTAAGTAGGCTCATAGGTTAATTTTGTCTTAATTTGACAGAACTGGAGAATTTGACCAGATTTAAGAGGATAATTTAACTTCTTAAATAAAATTCCACTGGAAAATTCAAAGCACAGTCCAATGTGTTTTCAAAAAAGAGATAGCTTCCATTTCCTCAAAATAATCTGTTAGCTTGCTGCTACTCTCTCTAAATCTCCATGCTTGCTGCTATCGTTTGGCTGTGACTCCTCCCAAATCTCACCTTGAATTGGAATAATTCCCCCCTGTCGTGGGAGGGAACTGGTGGGAGGTAATTGAATCCTGGGGTGGGGTTTTTCCCCATGCTGTTCTTATGATACTGAATAAGTCTCACGAGATTGGATGGTTTTATAAAGAGCAGTTCCTCTGAACATGCTCTCTTGCCTGCTGCCATGTAAGATGTGTTTTTGCTCCTTCTTCACCTTCTGCCATGACTGGGAGGCCTCCCCAGCCATGTGGAACTGAGTTAATTAAACCTCTTTCCTTTATAAATTAACCAGTCTTGGCTGTCTTTCTTACCAGCTTGAGAACAGACCAATACACTTGCCTTCTCCTTTAGAGACTAGAATTTGTGTGCAATAAATTTTTTTAAAAGGAAACTAATTCTTCCTATATAATAAGACAGTTTTAGGATTTTGCTGAAATCACAGTCAGTAAGCGTTACTTTCTTTCTGTATAATCAAAGTGTATTTTGTTTGGAAGAGTAGCTGAAACTTTAGCTGCAACTCAGCTTTAATTAATGTTGCTTTTTGCTAGATATATTTTTCTGTGTTTTTTGTACCCTTAAGATCAGCACTTGGAGACCAGTAATTTAAAGAATGTTTTCTTTGTGCTTATTTCTTTCAGAATACCTTATTTCTTGTTGTAGAAGCCCATCACTGAATATCACAAGTTTCCTCACCAACAACTACTGTTCAATTATACTATACATGTAAAGCAGGTTTGAGCAGCTGCACAGGAATGTTTTTCCCCAAAGGGCTTTTTTCTCTTATTATACAATTCTGTTCTTATTCCTTAAACATTTCTTAAGATTTTTAATTTTTTTTTACTTTTGCAATTAATAATTTTTAAAATATCTATTTTGTGCTACTTACTATGTTAAGCAGGAAATATAGATGAGTAAGACAGTCTTTCCCTATAAATAATTTCTAATGTAGTAGGAACTTAAGACAAGTATACACTTGAGAAAAACAAAAAGTGAAAATATAATTGGTGCCATAGTGGCAATACACACACAATCTTAAATCTATTGTTGAGAGGAAGAATAGAACCATTAACTTCTGACTATGTCAGTTTGAAGTAATTTCTGTATTTTTGTTGGGAAATCAGGTAAGATGTAATTCTCTTTAGTACTTTGGATCATCCATACAAACATATATTGTATTAATATAGTATATATATATGTATATATAAAAATATATAAATAAAAATATATCTTACTGTGTGTATATACAATACACACAATATGTGTTATATGTTGTAAACATATTGTGTTTATTTATTTTATATATAACATGTTATATATATTTTATTGTACATATAATAAAATATTATAAAATGGAAGGACATTCTCACATGCTACAATATGGATGAAACTTGAAGACAGTATGTTAAGTGAAATAAGCCAGTCACTAAAAGACAAATACGGCATGATTCCACTTATATGAGATACATAAAGTAGTTAAAATCATAGAGACAGAAAGCAGGTTGGTGTTTGCCAGGGAGTACAGGGAGAGTGTGACAGGGAGTTACCATTTACGTATAAGTTTTGCAAGATGGTAAGAATTCTGGAGCTGGATGGTGGTGATAGTTGAATGTATTTAACTACTGAACTGTATATTGAAAACCTGGTTAAGACAGTAAATTTTATGTTATATATATTTTACCAAGATAAAAAAATGAGAAAAAACAAAAGAGTGCATATATTGTATTATATTCTGCAGTGGGGAAAACTGATTAATGAAAATATAATGAAATAATAGCAGCAACTGCTAGGTCTTATGTTATCTGCAGAAAGTACTAGGGTAGTGTGGATGCAGAGATGAGGGTGTGGATAGTATTGTCCACTGTGAATAAAGATGAGAGGGGTAGGAAAAGGGGCAGAGATGTCTTTTAAAGCTTTGTAAAATAATCAACATTTGAGATAACCTTGAAAAATAAATAGACTTTTTAAAGATAACAGAGAAAGTATTTTAGGCAGAGAAATAGAGGTAGTAAAAGGATGGAATTTAGGTAAACAGAAAATTTCTGTTTAGATGAAACATAGAGTGAATGGAAGAAAATGGTAAGAGATGATGTTAGTGAAATAGATATCCGGAGGTTGCACTGTCCACTATGTTAGAGAGTTTCGATTTCATTATAAATCAATGGTCTTAACCAGCAATGGATTTCAGAATCACTTGTGGAGCTTTGAGAAATTCATATGCCCATATGTCTCATGGGAGATTTGACTTAGTAGATCCAGAGTAGAGCCTGGGCTTGTAAATGTTGTCAAAACTCTACAGGTGATTAATATGTGCTCCCAGAATCACTACTGTACATAATAAGACATTACTGGGATTTTTGTTTTTAAGGTCTGAGATGTGATAAGGTTCACTTATATAGCTCTGATGGCAATACGATGGATGACCTGGAAAGCGTGGAACCTGAAGATAAGGAGACAAGATAAAAGACTACTAAATGAATGATTTGTATTAAGACATTGGCAATAGGAAGAAAAAAGACAAGAGATTGGAGAAGCATTTCGAAAGTGAAAATGATGGTATTTGGTGGTCAATGAGATTCTATTTGTAGAAGAGGAATAAATAAAAGACAGTGCTCATATTTCTACATCAGATAACTGGGTGATGATGGATCTATTAACTGAGATAGTAAATGCTAGCATAGGTACTAAATGCTATATCTGACAGAATCGTTGTCAAAAGAGTAGATACTCATAAGTGCTTGTTGAATGAATTAAAAAACCCTAATAAATCAACTGGTCATATAATTTTGGATGAAAAAAAAGAATATGTAACAGTTTGTTCCTAGAAGGAACCTTTATTGGTTTTTGACAAATCTAGATGCCTTGGGGCAGGTGGAATAGCAGACTGAGGCAAGAGACATGCAAAGCAGAGGAAAAAAAAAAATAGAAGAAGCACAAATGTTGGAAAATTTAAGCTGGGCTCCAGGAACAATGAATGGTTTAGTTTGCTTCTAGAATAGTAAGAGATAAAACCAAGAAGATATAGTGACACCATTATGTGGTATGTCTGAAAGTCAGGCTGAGGTAGTTTTAATTAATTCAGTAGGCATTGATGAGTCAGGACTTTTGGACAGAGGTCTTCCATGTTTTTAAGATCTTGTTTTTCTGGAAAACTTATAATAGCCCTTCTGGCCTGGTAGTGCTGGAACTCAGTATTTTCAGATAGGAAGTAGTCAAGGTTAAAATTACCATATTACATAGCAATTTGTGTGTCAGATGATGTCTGGCAATCAGCTAGATGTCATGATACATTTAATTGAACCAACCTTTTTGTCACTAACTTGAATGTTACTTTTATCATAAACTATATCCCCATATAGATTTGTGCCTATCTCTGGATTTTTCTATTTCATTCCATTTTGTACAAAATCTGCTGTATTTATTTGAGATGCTTTGAATTTATAATTTGAGAAAAACTGGCATTTTTACAATATTCAGTTTGCTAAAAAGAATAGCTACTTAAACTTTCTTCTGTATCCCTCAGTGGAAGATAATTACTTTTTCATATACATCTGAAACTTGTCTTTTTTAGCTTATAACCCTGTTGTTTTTTTTGAGTTGCTATCGTCAATAGTATTACTTCTTGCACTGTAACTGTGTATGTGTGCGTAAATAAGAAGTCTTCCTAGATGAACAATTAAAATTGAAAAGAAAAAAACAAAAGCAAATTGAAATATTTTCAATAGCATCTGACCTTCACTGAGTTAATGTATATGTAAAAATCATTTTGGATATTATTATTATAGAACACAAAGAATGCTGTTTGTTTTGCCTATGTATTGTCAAAGTTTTCCTTACATAAGATAATCTGTGATTATATGTACAGCTAAAGTGTGGTATTTCTTCAATCAGTCCTGGTCACCACCAGCGGGAGCTTCATTTCCCTCCTAGTATCACACAAAGCCCCACCTAGATTTTCGCTCTTTCCACAGAAAAACTGCCCTTTTTAGCCCTCTGGTTGAGTTCATGAACATTCTCCTTGGTTTTTCAGTGTCTCCTCTCAAGGTGTTGGTGGGACAGAATGAAAGATACTGTAGCCATAGGAATAAATCCCCACTGTAAACAGTCATCAGGGTCAGAAATATCTTCAGATAGTTTGATGCAGCTATGAGTCAGAAAAGGTTTTGTTTTTATCTTATCCTTTCACTCGGTTATTTGAAAATTTTTCAATTTGAACAACCTGTTTAACAAATCTTCTGGATGAGGGGGTCCACAAACTTTTTTCATAAATGGCCAAATTGAAAATATTTTAGACTTTACTGGCCATATGGTTTCTGTTGCTACTTAATTCTGCTGTGGTAGTGTTAAAGCTGTCAAAGACAGTAATGAGGTGGGTATATTCCAAAAGTTGATTTACTAAACAAGCCGTGGGCCAGATTTGGCCCATGAGTCCTAGTTTCTAGATCCCTATTTTAGATCAGTAAACTTCCAACCCATTCATTATTTATATTTTAAAAAATCAAAAGCAATGCACTAGTTTCCATGGAAGAAATGATGACAAAATGCAAAGCACTGAAATGAACAAAATGCAGAAAAATCACCAAAATGACTTCTTATCAATCCCGAAATAATGGTACTGTATATAAATAGCATTTTTTTAAATGAAGCACAAGCAGGATTGTAGCATAATGTAAACACATATATTACATGGTGGTATGGTCACTGCTTTGGGCAGAAGGACAGACTTGACTGGAGAACCATCGTTATCAGTAATAGGAGTATTTGCTCTAACTTACCAATCTTGTACTGCATTGAAGGATTCTTCATTTGTAATGTCATACATTAAAATAAAGCCCATGGCTCCACGATAATAGGCTGTAGTGATAGTCCGGTATCTTTCCTGGCCTGCTGTGTCCTAAAGAATAAAAAAAAAAATCTCTCAGAAATAAGGCAATACATTTTTGGGAAGCGATTAATAATTCCAAAAAAGTCACAATAGTGTAAAATGTACTTGCTGTGTAAAACTGTTTATCTTTTGTCTTGTTTCTGCTAATTTTTAAAAACAACACTTTTTTGCAGCCATATAACAGATGTAGATATTTTCAGGGTACACGTAATAATTTAATATATTTATATATTTTATAAAGATCAAATCAGTGTAATCAGGAAAGACATAATTTTAAATATTTGTCTTTTCTTTATGCAGAAACATTCAAATTATTCTCTCCTATCTACTTTAAAATATACAATCGATTACTATAAATTATAGTCACCCTAAAGATTTATCAAATACTATGTCTTATTTCTTCTACTAAGCTCTATGTTTGTACTTCAGAAGACCAACTCTAAATATTATTGGTGTTCAAAAGAGTTGATCAGAAACAAGGGATAGAAAGCTTATTTAAGGAAATAATAAGAGAAAACTTTCCAAAGCCTGAAAAATAGATAAATATCCAGGTGTAGCAAGGTCAGGGAATATCAAACAGATTTGACCCAAATAAGACTACCCCAAGGCATGTAATAGTCAGACTCTCAAAGGTCAAGGGCAAATGGAGAATCCTAAAAGCAGCAAGCACAAAGAAGCAAATAACATATAAAGGAACTCCAATTTGTCTGACAACTTCTCAGTGAAAACCATAAAGGCCAGAAGAGAGTGGGACTGTTGTTTTTAAAGTGCTAACAGAGAAACTTGCCATCCAAGAATACTGTATCCAGCAAAAATATCCTTTATCTATGAAAGAGATGAAGTCTTTCCCAGACAAACAAAACCTGAAGGAATTCAACACCACCAGACCCATCTACAAATGTTAAAGGGAGTTCTTCAATCTGCAAAGAAAACCTATTAATATGCAAATAGAAGACACTTGAAGGTATAATCCCCACTAAAAAAATTAAGTGCATAGAAAAACTGACAATACTCTATAATTGTGGTGGCAATCCCCTCAGGATTCTAGTATAAAGCCCAAAAGACAAATCTAAACAACAATAGTTACAGCAACCTGTTAAGAGAAAGGTAATATATATGTAAATTGTAATAACACAGGGTCAAAATGTGGGAGGACAGTTTTAAAGTGCAGAGGGGTTTTTTTTTTTCCATTTTTTCTTTGTTTCTGTTCTTTTCTTTGTGATCTAGGATAAGTTGCTATCTCTTTTAAATCACTTATTATGTCCTAATGATATCTATATGGCAGCTTTGCAATATTCTGAAAAAAAGTTTTTTTGGTAAAGAACCAGCTCAAAGTACCTTCTATGTTTATTTACTTTCATTATCAGCATCTAACTGCAGAAAATAAAATAAAAAGAAAGATCAGACATATTTAAAATCTGAGCTTTTACTATAGTTTAAGATCAGGGAGTATATTAGCTCCACCATGTGCATTTATCTGCTAAGTACAAGCCAGTGTGGGGACAAAAAGGAAGTTTATAAAAATGTCCCTGCTTTTAAGAAGCTTGCAATTCAGTCTCGGTTTATTCAACTCTAAGATGGGAATATAAATACCTGCTTTGTATGTGTGTTTCAGTCAGATAGATCTGGATTTGAGGTCCTTCTCTCCCATTAGATAGCTGAGGAATGTGGACAAGTTACTGAACCTCTGTAAACCATATCCCTCTAACATTTAGCATGCTTGCTAGGGTTCTGTGAAGTAATTCATGTGAAGTGCTTCCCATAGAGAGCATCACACAAAAATTGGTCAATAAATGGCAAGTACTAGCTTTTATTCCTGAAATGTGGGACAGCCAGGCTAACAGAAGATAAAGATAGCCGCTTACAAGTACAGAAGTTTGATACTTTCAAAAGGGGTAGCATATAACAGTTTAATTGTTCCTTACTTCAAATTCCCTCCTCAGGACCTGGGGCATCACTTACAAATGCTTTTCAGTTTCTCTCTTTGCCCCTTTCTCTGGAGACTGGCATCTGGCTTATCTTTCCTAGTACTCTTTAGATGCTTAGCAGTTTGGACAGAAATATTATCTTCTTTCAACTTTAGTCTGGACTCTCGTATCTCAGAGATGCCTCCTTTGGGTGCAGAGTGCTTCCCAGCTACCAAGGTTTAACAGGCCTTGGAGGGAAAACTAATGTGTTGCACATAAGAACAGCTCCCTTTACCATCAAAACAAAACTAACATCTCATAAGGTCACTACTGGGAAGGGCTCATGTTGAATTTGCTGTTCTTTACCCATAGGTATGTACCTGCTTAGATGCTTACACTCCACCATGAACGGCAGTGTGAAACTAAAGATTGCCTACTACTTTCTCCCAATTTGTGTGGTATATCCCATTTGGCTCCTGAAAGTCTATAGAAGAGTGATGAAAGGAGGCTGGGAATCAGTGAATGCTTCTGGAAGAATGTAGGGTATAAAATGGAACTGAAAATTAGCTAAGGGTGTGAATTTTTGTGAAGCCAACAATTGTATTCTACTCTTGGAGCAGGGATAAGGTTGGCCTGATTAGAAGATATTTATTTGGTAATTTTACAGAAAATAAAGTTTCAAAAGTAGGATGAAAACAGATTCTAGTACTCAAAATATCAGAAATAATGTAAAACAGGTGAGGAAGATCTTTCAGAACATAGTCCCAATGGCAGAAAACAAACAAACAAAAAGATTATAACCACACAAAAATCTGTCAATTCCTTGAACATAAAAAAAGTAAAATTAAAATGTTAGAACATCAAATGTTAAACTGATAAAGTATATTTGCATTAGACGAAAGAGACCAAAGATTAATATATTTAATATGTAAAATGGTGTTAAGAAATCACTAAAAAAAGTTAAATATTCTAATAGTAAAAATTACTTATAAATAGGCATATAAATGGCTAATTAATTTATAAAAGAGTTGAACCCAAGCCATAATAATAGATATGCAATGCTGCATAATTGCATGACTATATAATATAAATTACTTGGCCATTATTTGAACATTTTATTGTACTTTGCCTACTATTTTATAAATAGTAAAAATAAAAATGTAGATGCTAGGGATAAACAAAGATGTCATAAACTATATCATAGGGGCAAATATACAAACTATGCAGAAAGAAGCAAATCTTGAACTTATTTGGATATTCTTACATATTCATTGGATTTAATTCAGTTAGCAGTATATCCAACTGTGAAACAAAGAAGAAAGTTAGATCAACATGGATAAAATGCCAGAACCAAACTTCCAAAGACCATTTATAATGCAAAGTATAAGCGAGGCTTTTGTGATATGAGTAAGCTTTCCAGGGAGCAGAACCCCTTATAACTATTCAGTCTTTTCAGTCTATTTAAAAATTTTCCCACATTTGGCTTGGGTTCATATTTTCCAGAACATATTATCTATAAATGTAATTTACCTTTTTTTTTTTGTTTGTGCCTATTTTAAAATAAATTTAAATGGCTTTCTTTTTCTCTTGGTCACACTTTTTTTTTTTTTTTTGCATTGATTATATAGTGTTTTTACAGGTTGGGACCCCAAGCCTGCTGCCTTCTCCGCACTACAATAGACAGCTTCCCCCTAATTTCTCAATAGGGGAAAACAACCAATTTACCCAGATACTGCTAAAAGGTGACCTAGACCTTTTCTGTCAAGCATGTTTTCAGCACAGACACTGAATAATGTTGTGTTGAAAAACTGACTTTATCTATCTCTTTCTTCTTGACCTCTTTCAGTGACGGTATCCCCTTTTCATAAAATGCTAATTTCATTTTGACAGTAAAGAAACTTGTTCTAGTGTTATGAAATACATCAATTTCATGTTGTGGTCATATTTAATCTTTGAGAGAGAAGAAATCAAGTCGCCATTATATTCTGATTGAAATGTTACAGGAAACTTAGAAACCACAGGGCTGAATAGCCATTATGTATCAAAATCAAAAAAGAGAGAGGGGAAAACCAGCTTTCAAGAAAAAAAAAAATAGAAGCTTTCTGATAGTACTTAAGTCATAGCAAGGGGCAAGATCTTCAACATCATTCTGATTTGAACCCAGAAACACAATCTAACTGGTAATATTTATCACTTAAAAGCTCTCAGGGAGAATAAGAAATTGCACTAAGTAGGGAAAGTATAGTAAGAAATAAAATGAGAAAATTTCTTCTCCAAATATAAAGAATAAAATTAAGCTAATACACAGACATCAGGTTGGCTTTGTTTTGGCTTTGAAAACAATTTCAGGATTATAAACTCATTAGCATTTTCTTCCGTTATATAAGGAAGAAAAGGAAGTGGAAAAAACACTTCATTACAATTGACATTTATTAATGATGACAGAAAGTTATATTTGAAAGAAAAAAAACATTTTATAATGTCAAGTGCCTCTAATGTAATTAAACTTGAACAGTCTCAGGTAACTAACTAAAATGGTATCTCTTCCCAATTTGCCCAGGAAGCTGGCTCAAAATCCTGGCTTCGTGTTGTTCCTCTGCCTAGCTGGATCTAATAACTGGGTATACTTGCTGACTTTCCATAAATGTAGGCTTCTGAAGATTGAAAAACAACTGGAAATCTCAGAGAGAAAATGAGGGATACAAATGTGATTAAAAAAAAAAAAAACTTTCTTCCATGAGTGATAGCTTTCATTTTCTTCTTTTTTAAAAACAAAATTATTTTAGTTAAATATTTTGATTTCCCAATCATGTTTTTAGGATAATTGTGGCATTAATGGCAGGTTTGATTAACAAATACTTAAATACCTGTCAAGAAAAAAACAAACTTTAAAATGAAAAACATTCACAGCTTGGTAAGTAGTAGCCTAAAACATTTTTGGTTTGAATTTGGCACACTTATGTTTGTTTCTGACTTATAATTTTTTTTTCTGATGAAATCTTTCTTTTTTAAAATAAATAAATAAATGGTGATATTCTCAAAACCTTTTGAGGTCATGCAGAAGTAACACTTAGCTTTAAAAATTGAGGAAATGGTCATTTGTAAGGTATGAGTTGTACTGTCATTTGTGTTTTGTTTTAGTGGTTATTTCTCTTGGTATTTAATTAAAGGGAAAATGGGCGTAACTGTTAGTAAAGAAATATAACTTAAATAATACAGCCACAATGAAAATACATCCATTGAATACCTAGACAGAGAAAAATAGATCAAAGGACAGATAATCCTGATATATGATAAAGTAGACAGTTTTTTTAGGTGGAGAAACCAAATCAAAACACATCAATGTAACTGATCAGCAAAAGTGGCTTAATGAAGCTGTAGAAAAGAATATGCGATAACCTAAAAGGGGAAGTCAAAAGAAATGGGGGCTGGGAACAGTGTAATCCAAGACTAAAAAACCCGCTTTACCTAATGAGTTTCCAAATGGACATAAAGAAGTGAAATAGAATACTTAGTTATTGAGCACTTAGGTAAGTGGAAATCTCTTAATTCGTACCTAGTTACCTTATGCCCAAAGAAATTGTTTTGAATCGTTAAAGACAGTTTATGCTCAGTATAGTTTAATGTTAACACTGATTGATTCATTCAACAAACATTTAGTAAACACCTATTACAAGTTAGGAATTGCAATAGGTATATATTAAGCTTATTTTACCTACTCTAGCCATATTTGTACATTTTAAAATTCTACACAGTGGAAGCATTTCATTAGGAATACCATATTCTCTATATAATCTACAAAAATTTAAAGTTGAAGGGAAAGGAAGAATGGGAATAATCATTAGTAACGAAAAGTAACTCAAATAATACCACCATTTATTTTTCTAAAGAACCAGACAGCATAGCAATTTAAAATTGTAATAGAGACAATTTATTCAGTGTTGAAGACCCCCAATTCAGTTTCTGCTGTGGGTTGTATTATGTCCCCCAGAGAGATACATTGAATTCCTCACCCCAGACCATGAATGTGATCTTCTTTAGAAAAAGGGTCTTTGCAGATACAAACAAGTTAAATGAGGTCTTTTTAAAATTATTTCAGTAGGTTTTTGGGGAACAGGTGGTGTTTGTTTACATGAATTAAGTTCTTTAGTGGTGATTTCTGAGATTTTGGTGCACCCATCGCCCGAGCAGTGTACGCTGTACCCAATGTGTGGATCATTTTGGATTAAAGTGGGCCCTAATCGTTATACATGTAACACTTTAGGTACATAACACTCAAGAGGAGAAAGCCATGTAAAGGCAGAGGCAGACACTGGCCTGATGAATCTGTAAGATAAGGACTACCAAGAACTGGATTCTCCCCTAGTGCCTTCAGAGACAGCATGGTGCTGCTGACACCTTAATTTAGAACTTCCAGCCTCCAGAACTGTGCGGCAATACATTTCTGCTGTGTTAAGCCACCCAGTTTGTGCCTCTTTGTTACAGTAGCTCTAGGAAACTACCACAGTCACTGATCCCACTTTGCAATCTTCATGATCAGACTGAAAGCAATATAAATCTCAGAGCTACCCCCACACACCGTTAGTACTCTACAGAAGAAAAAGCAACAAAATTCAAGGTGGTCTATGGAGAAGCCAAACGTAGTCTCACTGAGTGAAAGATGTTATGCTAAAATCCACTACCATATTCTACATTTAACTTACGCTAAATGAACCTGTTAAAAAAAGTTGGTTTGATATATCTTGTACTTCAAAAACTAGCTATCTATCTATTTCTCTATCTCTTTATCTATTCTAACATATGTCCTATTAGAAGAACAAACAATGTTGCTTGATGTGACAAAAATTTTAAATTAGTTTCTATTGGGATTTCAACCCAAAATAATTGAGATACTGTTACAGAAAAATGTAAAGTCATGATGTATATACTGAGACACAACTCCCCCAAACAACAGAAGCAACAAAATTTCAATTATTACACATCATGTTGTTTATGTAATGTCATTAATACTTGCCCCCAAGTTGCATTTTTAGAGATTTCCATAAATAGGCACAAAGCAGTATTGAATTTGTCTTTTAAAAATAAGTAATTGAATTAGGAAGCTTAAATATTTTATGCTTTCTTGTTGCACATTTATTTTGGAATGAAATAGAAACTTTTTCCTTAGAGCAGTTAATCCTCCATTAAAATAAAATTTACACACCACTTTTCCCAACTGATCTTGTGCAGTCAGCCTGACTTCATTTATGCACAATTAGTTGTACAAGCATTTTACAAAAAGCCCACATTTTAGAAAGTACTAATAAGCTGGCCTCTAAATAGTTCTTCAATCAGTTTAAATATTCTCCCTACCTATAGTCCTTTATCCACCCTTTTCATACCTGCAGATTTTATTGATCAGACTTTTCTTGTCGTGACGTCTGGCTTTGAAATACCAAAACCCTTCATTTTACAATGGTATCCACTTCTAAGTAAAACCTAATAGAATAAGCCTGAGGCAGAAGGATAAAACCTGACCTATTATTTCATGGCAGTGTTACCATGGCAATTCATCTTTCCTGGAAGAGAGGAAAAGCCATAGATAGCTTTTTTATAGGGGGCCTTTGACTCCATTGTCAGTAATACCCTGACATATCTACCAATTTTATGTTTCTGCTCGTGAAGGTTGGAGATGCTTTTCAGTAAACACTGTTTAAACACTCAGATGAACTCTCTTCAAGACCTTAATAAAATTTACAACCAAAAGCATATAAAGACATCTTTACTTATTTTATTTAAGTGCTTGTTTCCTAAGAATGTTTAACACAAAGGCAGGAGAAGGCACCATTTTTGCTTTCCTTCTAATTAATCTTTTTGACATACTTCTTCCCAGTGGGATTTTGATTAGGCTCATTTTTTTTCGAAACCTGCAGGATAAATATATAAATGCAGGCAGCTTACAGCTTTTAGTCAAGGTTGAGAATTGTTTTTCATCACAGAACACAATAAGAAACACTTGCATAAGATCAAATGCGTTGCATTTTAAAGGATATCAGACTTTTGAGTGGGACTTTTACTATTGCCCTAAAATAGGCAACTAAGACTCAAACCAGACTCTTTGAATGGGTGCTTTCATGCACACAAAGCCATGTGCTGGTTGGGCTGATTGGATAGTATCTGCTTAAACAATGACATTTTGACCTGCTTTTGTGTAAGAGTGGGAGATAGGAGGGTTGAAGAGGGGGAGGCAGTAGAGAAGCCTGATTTCCCGCAGCTTGGCATGCCTAGGTTATGTGAGTTTCCCATGGATCATCAGTAAACACTATAGCAGGTAGCTGTACTTGAGACATTTTGCCATTAAGCTACCTCCAAGAGAGCTGTCTCCTGGATGAGGTGTGGAAAGCTATGATATATATTATCAGGGGCAGAAGGGAGCTGAAGACATTTAAAAAAGAAGGAATCTGAGCAAATCTTCCACTATACAGCAAGAGAACCCTAAAAGGCTCTCGGAATATCCTCCATAAGGGAACCAGCATTCAGATGTGTCACAGAGAAGCTTGTTCTGTGGGTGGCAGGACAGGCTTCACTAAAGAAGTCAAGAAAGAATTGTAATTGCACATCAGGTTAGGCACATCAGGTTAGTCATCTGTCCTCTCTTCATCTTCCAGCTCTCATTCCATCCCTGGTTTTGAAACAGTAAGGACTACAAAAAGAAGGGACTGAAAGGGAGGATCAAACTGCTTTTTTGATTACATTAGCAGTCCCTGGGAATGTAGCCAGATTTATGGTAAGGGAAGAATATTATTGTTAAACTGGATGTGACAATTTTGCCTTTTTAAACCGAACTCAACAGTACTGAGATTTTTTTTTTTAATCAACTTTTAAAAGAGCACTTTTAGGTTCACAGCAAAACTGACCAGAAAGTACAGAGATATCTCATACACGTCCTAGCCCCACACATGCATAGCCTCTTCCAGTATCAATGTCCCCCACGAGAGTGGTGCATTTATTACAACTGATGAACCTACATTAACATATCATTGTCACTCAAAATCCATAGTTTACATTAGGGTTCACTCCTGGTGCTTCATATCCTGTGGTTTTGTGGAAATTTGTAATGACATGAATCCATAATTATAGTATCCTATGGAGTAAGTTTCACTGCCTTAAACATCCTCTGTGCTCTGACTGAGTTTGTTTGTTTTGTTTTTAAATAAGAGAACAATAAGTGGAGATACTATGAGATCTATTCAAGTCATGGTTTGGGGATGGGTATAGGTGACTGGGCAAAGCATAATCAAAACAGGGTTTAGATAAAAGTAGTGTAACAGTACACCACAAGTTTAGGCTTTTTACCAAGTTAACTACCAATAAAATATTACAAAAACAACATCAAGAATGTAGACTTAAACAGGGTGTTACATGTATGTACATTCACATATATCACGCCATTTATTTATTCTGAAGTAGTAGACCATTTTTTAGATGATGAAACTGAAAAGTAAAGAGGTTTGGTGCCAGTTCTAAGTCACAGTGCTGGGAAGTGACACAGATCATGCCAAAGACCAGCTTTTCTCAAATATCCAAAGTGTAGGCCTCTTTTTGAATATTAGGTTAAATAGTGAGGAATTTAGGTTATATATTTTTTCACTCCGGCTCTCTATTTGATGTTATAATCTCACTTTTGAACTTTTATTCATGTATGTGCTTTAGATCATTTTCAGCTTTGCTATTTCAAACCCCATTCCTTTTTCAACCAATTGTAGCTGTGTGCAGTGCTAAGACTCTACTGAAATTGTTCATGCTAAAATAATCAGTGACCTCATCACTGCCATATCCAGCAGTTTAACTTTTGATTCTCCTCTTACTTGTCTATTCTGAAACACATGGTATAGATGATAACCCCTTATTTCTTTAAATTCACTCTTTCGGGGCATGACTCTCTCCTGATTCTTAAGTCTCTTTTAAGTTTTCTTCTTCACTTGGCAAGCTCCTCTTCCTGATTGGCAAGCTTCCCTTTCTGCTCACCTCTTAAAGGTGCTTTAGAGGCTTCTGATCTCATTCTTTCTCATCGTCTTGTATGATGCTACCAGATACTACACTGTCTCCACAGTTTCAAACATCATTGATAAATATAATAGCTCCTCTTACTAGGAAACCTTGAATACGCTTCCATATTCCAGAACCACGTTTTCATCAGGGGACACACAGATATCTCAAATTTAACTTGTGCAAAAAACTAAAGTCAATGAATTTCTCCAGAATCTATTGTGTCACCAGCACTTAAAATTTTTAATCACAACATCAAAACTCACAAATTTGAACAAGCTGAAAATTTTCCACCTATCCAATATTCTTCTTGGTCTTCCTTCATCGATTTCCCGTCCATACTTTTAAAGATATAATTAGATATGAAATTAACTTTCCTTAAGCTTAGGTCAAGTCAAAAGACAAAAAAAAATCACCTAAATTTTTCTGTATTGCAATATTTTATTCTCATTACCAGTCAGTCACAGCCTTGACTATCCTCTAGGGAAAAAAAAAAATACCTTCAGTCCTGGAGGCAAGGCCAGCAGTATCTTCAGGAAGAAAAAAAAAAAGTTGCACCAAAACTCATCCTGTGGAATTAAATAGATTTTTGTGGAAAAAAAGACAAAAGTATAATTTAGTAGAACTTACAGTATTAGAAGCCAGGAAACCTGAGTTCTAGTTGAATCTCTGGTACTTGTTAGGTATGTGAACTTGCTCATCTCACTGGTATCTCTAGGCTTTGATTTTCTCATTTATAAATGAGAAACTACATTTTCTAAGTCCTTTTCAGCTCTGAACTAAAACAAATTTTTTTCTCTCATAGTATTTTTGAAATAGTGGATCAGAATCCTTTTATCAGGAAATTGGCCCATTAATATTTTCTATAATTACCACTATATTTACTTGTATATTTACTATCTTATTTTATGACATTTGACCTGATTATATTATGTTTCTTTTTTTCACATCCTGCTTTCTCTTTGGTTGAAAATTTTCTATTTTGTCTAATCTTATTCACCTCTTTATTAATTTGGAAGTGATACCTATAATAAAGCAATTATTAAAATGTTAGACTTTATATTTAAAATAAGCAATCAATATTTTCAACTTCATTTTCCAAAATTAAAATACTTGGAATAATTTTTCAGTCATCCATTCCTATCTTAAATAACAATGTCATACAATGTTTTATATTTTAAAACTACCTTGACTTTTCACTCCCCAAATTAGACGTTTTTTAATGTAGACATTATTTATTTGAATTTATCCCCATGATTTCCAATTTCCCTGCTCACAGTTTTTGCTTGCATCTCAAATCATCCTTCCATGTTTTTGAAGTGCATTTTTTAGAAATCCCACTGGTGAAGGTCTGCAAGTAATAAATACTCCTTTTGTATGTCAAAATATATTTTTGGTAAATCCTTATTAACGAATAATGTTTAGCCGGGTATACAATTCTAGTGATAGTCTATCTTCACTTTATCATATTATTCTGTTGTTTTCAGGCTTCAATTGATACCATTGAAAAGTCTGCTGTCAGTCTAATTGTTGCTCCATTTTAATCACTATCTTTATTGCAACAAAGACCTCATGACCTCCATCATCATCCATACTACCATTCACCTGTTATTCAAAACCATGCTACATCTTCCTGTTGGCTAGGAAATAAAGTCCAAGTTTCTGAGGCTGTTTTTCATTTGTACCCAACACATGAGCTATCTTAACTTTGAAGCTACCTACTAATATTTTCTATATTTACCACAAAGGAGCTTCCTTTCATCTTTGGTATTCTATAGTTTCACTGTGATGTGGCTACATCTACATTCCTTTTACATGTACTGCTCAGGGATCATTGAGCTTCCCAATTTTGAGGATTATTGCCTTGTAACAATTTTAGAAAACAAATTCAGTTATTAACCTTACAAGCTACTTTAACCTTATTTTTAAAATGTGTTTATTTTAGAATTCCAATTATATGTAAGCAGATAGGGTAACCATACATCCTAGTTTGCACAGGAATGTCCTGGTTTATGCCTGTGTTTTATCAACAAACTTAATTAATGATTGTCTCAAAAGTCCTCTAAACCTCTTAATTCATGTTTGAAGCCAGATGAGGGTTTATAAAGCAAGTTCATAATTTCTGACATATTTTAAAGATTTTTATCATATTACCATCGTCAATTCTATAGAGTTGAAGAGTATTTGCAAAAATTGTAAAGCCTAGCTAGGTTACACACACTGTAACCGTGTTCATTTTAAAAGAAAACCAGTGAGTTTGTCTCTAAAATAAGAGTATTTCTCTGTCATGTGCAGTTCTTGCCCTGATTCTGACCAGCTTTCTTTAGTTACATATTTTGAAAAGTGATTGTGTCACTCATGCAGGTCAAGATCACAGGCTGGTATCTGCCTCACAGAAGTGCTCTGTTTGATTAACGTTGTGTTTAAAATTTCTTATGCTAATATTTTTAAATGTGAATTTTTTACACAAAAGCCCAGATTTCTAATTTGTTTTGAAAATTTCAAAGGATGGTAAAAGTGGTACCTGCATTGCCCTGTGACCACAGAGGACTACAGCTAGTAGCCGCTGCCACTTTGTACTCTTATCTGGCTGTCTTTACGTTGTTGACTGTCCCCTGAGGTGATGAAGCTTTGAGATAACCCCACTACCTCCATCACCATCTGCACTACCATTTACTCCTGTTCAAAAACATTCTATGTCTTCCTACTGGCTGTAGAATAAAGTCCAAATTTCTTAGGTTACTTTTTATTTGACCACAGGATCCCTATCCAATTTTATATTTACATTTATACTTAGTATGTATGTTTATTCTTTTGTTTTTGATCCCTTCATGTCAGAATTTGACCATGTTTCCTCATCTGTCCCTGTTTTCTTATCTTTCTTCTTCATTGACTTATACTCCTTTACACCTATCCTTTTGTTCTTGTGTTTTCATGTTCACATATATCTTCAAAAATAAAAATAAAAATATTCTAGGTTGGGTGTGGTGGTTTACGCCTGTAATCCCAGTACTTTGGGAGGCCGAGGCAGGTGGCTCACTGGAGGTCAGAAGTTTGAGATCAGCCTGGCCGACATGGCAAAACCCTGTCTCTACTAAAAATACAAAAATTAATGGGGCATAATGCTGCATGCCTGTAATCCTAGCTATTCAGGAGGCTAAGGCAGGAGAATCACTTGAACCCAGGAGGAGGAGGTTGCAGTGAGCCAAGATAGCTCCACTGCACTCCAGCCTGGGTGACACAGTGAGATTCTGTCTCAAAAAAAAATTATATCAAATGTCTATTCTTTTTATTTTTCTAGACTATTTTTAAACTAAGAATAAAACTAATTATTAACTTATCCCAAATAATTTAGTGCCTAGGAAAAATTGATGTTCAGACTCAAAATTGATACAAAGCAAAAATTAGTTGTTTAATCAATATTCTTAACCTAACTTCTTAATGAAAACCAACCAAACATTAAATATCTATATTCCTAGCATTGTGTGGGGTAGTGAGAAAAATACAAAGTAAACATCTGTGAGATACAACCTTGAAATCAGAAAATTTGTATTTCCCATAAACTTGCAAAATGAAGCACATAAAGCAATTTGTGTGTGAAGCGTTTAATTGTATGATGTAAGTGCTAGAGAAATCAGAGAAGAAACAAATCAATGTGAGCTGAAGCAAGCTCCAGGAAAGGGTAAGGGTGGTGCAGGTTCCCAGTGATGGATAGATTTTGATGGGCTGAGGGGTGTTTGTTACTACACCAAAATCACAATGATGAGAAAGACCATGAAAATGGGTTAGGGAGGAAAAAGGCTAACACTGATGTTTATCTTTTGTGTATTTTCTATCACTTTTACATTGCAAGAACTGAAACAATATTTAGGTATCGCAGAGGCTTCTGTTTGGCCTTGAAAAACTCACCGGACACTGCACAAGGGCAGTATGATGGTCACACCCTCCCTATTTTTTAAACTGTAGTTTCCAAGGGGATGATGGGGGTAGAGGGAAGGTACCAAGAACAAATTCTTGTGTATTTCAGAGTGGGATCCATAATCTGTATTGGAAGAAAGCAAATATAATATATGACATGGTATCAGTTATATATTGTCCTTTATATAAAGGGCAAGTAATTAAAGCCCTTTGAGTTTTTGCTTTCTAGCTAAAATAATGATGATATTATCTATCTTCTCAGGGTGTCTGTGAATATTATGTAACATACGTAATGCTTCTTGTGCATACTAGGTGCTCAATAAATGAGACTCCCTCTGCTTTTTTATTCAGTGACAGCAACATGTGGCACAAAGAAAGGGCTTTGGAGTTCGAACACCTGGGTTGCTACCCCAGCTCTAAGACTCACATGCAGGGTATCTTCAGAAATACCATCTAACCTCTCCGTTCATGTTTTCTGATTTGAAAAATGAAATCAATACCTAATACTGAGTTGAGCTGCAAGACATAAATAAGAAAAGTTCGCTGTAAAGTATAAAATGCTATAGGTAGCATCATCATTATAGGTTTTGTTAATAACAGAAAAAATTGAAGCTAGCCTGTCAGATCCCAATAGAAAATGTCTGTTAAGACAAAACTGGATTGCTCAGTGGAACAAAATTTTTTGCTCATCCCACTCCCAGGGGAGAAGAGAAAATAAAGATATTTGTCCTTCAGGATCTGCCAGAATCCACATGCTCTCATTTTCTCTCTCCATGTCTCCTTACATAAAATGAGAAGAGAATTCAAAGATGAAATATGCAATTAAATTCTTAACATGACTGTCACCTGAATATGCTTGCTGATTTCTTTAAGTTCTTCTGCACATTCTTATTTTTATGATCGTTTTGATCCTCATGGAAACAAAGAACCTAGTAAATTATAAGGGTGTTTCAAGATTAAAGCAGATTCCCACATCTCACACTAGTTTGTAGTTTGAGTGATAAGAATCCATAAGTATTATGCCTGGTGACAAAGTCTCTAAAATAGAAAGAAAAAAAAGGAGAAATGAAAATGGAGAAATCAGATGCTAGAGAACTAGACGCTGCTGCAGCATCTCATCATGTGCTCCGTAGAGAGAACAAGCACATAGCTGCCTGTGCAACAAGAGGACCAAATGACTGCCTCTCGGAAGAGCAGTGGACAGCCGGGGACAAGAGAACAGAGAAAAGGTGGCAACTTTGGAAAAGCTTCTTTCTTTCTCTCTCACTCTCTCTTCAAGATGGAGTCGTGCTCTTTCACCCAGGCTGGAGTGCAGTGGCACAATCTGACACAACAACTTCCACCTCCCAGATTCAAGCAATTGTGCCTCAGCCTCCCAAGTAGGTGGGATTATAGGTATGTACTACAAGGCCCAGCTAATTTTTGTATTTCTAGCAGGGACAGGGTTTCTCCATGTTGGCCAGGCTGGTCTTGAACTACTAACCTCAAGTGATCCACCTGCGTCAGACTCCCAAAATGCTAGGATTACAGGGGTAAGCCACCATGCCCAGCCTGGAAAAGCTTCTTGATTTGACCTGAAATAGTACTACTGTTTATAATGACGTACATTTTTCTTTATAGTGGGTCCACTTTACTTATTAGTTTCTTTTTTTTTGAGGCGGAGTTTTGCTCTTGTTACCCAGGCTGGAGTGCAATGGCGCGATCTCGGCTCACAGCAACCTCTGTCTCCCGGGTTCAAGCAATTCTCCCGCCTCAGCCTCCCGAGTAGCTGGGACTACAGGCGTGCACCACCATGCCCAGCTAATTTTTGTATTTTTAGTAGAGACAGGGGTTCACCATGTTGATCAGGATGGTCTTGATCTCTTGACCTCGTGATCCACCCGCCTCGGCCTCCCAAAGTGCTAGGATTATAGGCGTGAGCCACCGCGCCCGGCCTTAGTTTCTTTTTAAATAATATTTGATCTTAAATAATTCTAAAAACGTAGTGCAATGATAGTACATCCAAATGGCGTATCTAAACATCAAAGGCAATTCTGAGTGGGCCGGTACTGTCTCACAAGTGGTTAATTTGGTGAAAAATATTAAGCCTATTTGTCCAGCATTCGGGAAATGGTGATACTAAGACCGAGGCCTCAGACAGCCTAGTGTACTTTCATGTATGACTTTACTGACCTCACATTTCTGTATGAGATTATACAATATGAAACTTTATAAGGCACAAAGTTATCCACGGCCTCCTAAGGTCAATAGTAACAGCAATTGAGGCTTCAAGATCACATGGCTAATTAGATGCCAAACCCTGGCTTTTCACTGACTTTTTGGGGGGATATGTTGAAACCATCCAGAGGTGGCTTCCATTGCTGTTAAAGTAATTCCTTTCTGTTTAGTTCGGATCAGACGCCAAAGAGATCGGTGCTCGGATCCATAACGGGAGGAACTGAAATCAGAGATGGGGGTCAGAGGCCAGCTACAAAGAAGACTGAAGGGTTGAGAGATGGACCTATGGAAAGCAATCAAGGAGGCGCCATAAACCTCAGGAGTCTGAAGAGTGTCTTCCTACCAACTTTGAGGATAGGAGTCTTTCTGATAGAGCATACAACATGGGAAATGCCTTTTTTTCATTTTATACATCTTTATTCAAGACAGAACTGGAATTTACTGGTGGAAATTGTGGCCTGTTCATTGGCTGCAAAGATTAAAGAAGGTAGAAAGGCAGACATGTCAGTTTGAGGACTGCTCTGTGAGTTGTGGACTCCTCTGTGGAGGAGGTGCGACCCCTCTAGAAGGTAGGAGGGCCTGGGTGGTGTAGGGAGACTGAGTCTCATGGGCACCCAGGACCACTCTGACATTGTTAACTCTGGGTCCTGCTTTTGAAAAGGATAAAACTTGACTGAAATGCCAAAGACAACAACATGTAAAATCAAGGCCAAACGCTTATGAGAACTTGACACAATTTAAATGTAGAATAACAGCTACTGAATGTATTCAATCTGAATTCTATTTAGGGGTTAAATTTGCTGCTAAGTCAGAGAAAACAAATTCCCAAGAGTTATTACAAATGAACCAACTCTATTATTTCAGATCAAAAGAAAATAAGAGTAAAAAGCCACAATGAGAAAGAATCTGCATTGATTTATATGTGAAAAAGAAAGCAGACTGGCAAATATGTGCTATATAGCATACAAGACATCTGTCCATTTACATTTTAAATTTAAGAAGAAAGATGAGGTAGGACTAAGAGTGTTATTGTTGGGGAAATAAAACCCATGTCGAAAGCAAAACTTAATTCTTTATTTTTCATATTAAAATGTTAAGAAAATCACTGCATTACAAATAAACCAAATAGACCTAAATCATTTGCCAAACAATCTGGCAGTTCATAAAAGCATTTTTCCCAGATTTAAATTTCACTGTCAACATGACTGTTGGCATGAGAAACCTGAAAGGGCATTAGTATTCTGACTATAATTCAGATTCCTATTTCAATGCAAAAAAGTTCTTTCAGGGATTGTGTGCCAGACAAATGTATTTTTCTTACCGTGTAAACAGACTCTACTGCTTGAATTGCTTGGTAGCAAAGTCAGAGAGCAGATGCACTGGCCTCTACTGATCCTTCTCCTACAGGAAAGACAGAAACTTCTCCAGCTGGGCGCCACTCATGCTGGATTATGCCAGGCATCATGATAAGGTCAGGGTCTGATCCCTGTGTGTTTTCTCTCTGCTCCGAGAAGCCCACTATATGCTCAACCTGGTGAATGATTTCACAAATGCAAGAGTAGGCAGATGGGCAAGGGTGTAAGGCTAAATTTTCCCAGATCCATCATCCTTCATAGAAGGATAAACGAATGGGCCAGTCATGGTGGCTCATGCCTGTAATCCCAGCACTTTGGGAGGCCGAGGTTAGAGGATCACTTGAGTCCAGGAGTTTGAGACCAGCCTGGGCAACATGGCAAGACCTGTCTCTATAAAATGTAAACAAATTAGCCAGGTGTGGTGGTGTGCACCTATGGTCTTAGCAACTTGGGAGGCTGAGGTGGGAGGATCGCTTAAACCCAAGAATTCGAGGCTACAGTGAGCTATGATCCTACCAATGCATTCCAGCCTGGACAACAGAGAGAGAACCCTGTCTCAAAAGAGAGAAAAAAAGAAAAAGAAAGAAAAGGGATGATTCATGATTCTTAATACCCAAAGACAGTTGCAAGCTGCTGGAGAACATGCCCAGAAGGGGCAGGGTTTCAAATCCCCTTTTGGAACCAAGCAATGAATTATAATAAAGCACAGAATTGGCTGGGGGGACACTAGAGTGAAGAGTTTCCCTATCATTCGTTTCTTTGGGAAAGTTTTAGGAGACATATTCCTTCTAATGAATTTATTTATAAATTACATTTGGCAATTTAACATAGTGCTACACTCTCAGAAGTTCTCCCTTAGTAGATTTGGCAGCTGAGTCTGGGAATGTGTACTTTCTCCAAGCACCCTTGGTCATTCTGATGCTGGCAGTCTGACCAATACTGGAAAACTGTTAAGAGCAGGGACTCTAGGGCTGGATGACTTGTATTAGCATTCTGGCTCCACTCCTTACTGGCTGTGTGATGTTCGGCAAATCAGTTAACCTTTCTGTACCCCAGTTTTCTCAACTGTAAAATGAGTTTTTCTGGAAACCTAAGGTTGTTATGAAAATCAAATGAGCCAACACAGGTAACTTGGTTAGCATGGGACCTCAGACACAGAAAGCATGCCACGCATATCAGCTGCTGGAACTCCTAGCTGCTCTTTCATTTTTTTTTAAGTTTCTTTTTCATATGCAATGTTTTATACATCAACATACTTCATTTTCATGATTTGGGTTTATTACATCTCTATAGAATTATCTAAATACTATATAAGATATCTAATTTTTGGATGTCCTTTTCAAAAAAGATGTGGTTACAAACTACTGTTAATCACTCTTATTTGAATAAAACTGTGAGTATTTTACAAGGAGTGAAGATGTTTACAGGTTGTCATTCTTTGCTCAAATATCATCTTTTTTCCAGAAATGGAAATAAGCTGCGGCGTTGGTGGAATAGTGGTGAGCATAGCTGCCTTCCAGAAATGGAAATAAGATTGCTGCTATGCCCTTCCAATTTGCTTAAAGTTGACAAGCAAAAAACTATGAGCTTTAACACTTCTGCCAGAGGACCCACTTCAATATGGAATGTCCAAGGCAATCAAACAACAAATAGAGACAAGCAAATAAAAACTGGAAACTGTCATGGAAAGAAAAGCAGGCAAAGGATGACTAAAATGTTGCCTGGGCTTTTCTCCAAGCTGGCTTTGGCAATGGGATGAAAACCCTTTGTCTCAATGGTAAAAATGATTGGATATGTGTAGCGTTTGACTCAAAATAGAGAGAAACTAATAAAAATGGGCTGCATTAGAAATCGGTGAGTACTTTATCACTGGAAATGTCTGAACATCAGAAGGATAAGAATGAACATTAAGGATGTTGTAGAAGAGAGCGGTGCCTTCTCTAAGAGGTTAGACTCCACAACCACAAGATCCCAAGAGACAAGTTGCAGATGGTATCAAGGTTGCAAAAATGAGGTATTGGAAGGTTAATGTTATTAATCAATACAGATAAGTAGAGAAGTTACTTCATGTCTGTGGAAAGATAAGAAGCTTCAGTGTTAGAGATGCTTTATTTTAATCATAGATGAAAACTTCTACGCAGAGATATTCTAAAACCAACAATCTATAAATGGATATATTCTCATTATATTACAAATCTACTTTTTCTTCCAACAACTCTGTTATTACTGATTTTCTGCTTTTCCTATTCTGTAAATTTCAATGCATCCATGAGGGAGACTAGCCACTAATTTCTAAATAAAGATATAAATATGAAATGAATGCCCAAGGCAGCCACCAAAAAAAAAAAAAAAAAAAAAAAAAAAAAAAAAAAACATTAAACAAAAAAAAAAAAAAAAAAAAAAAAAAAAAAGCAAGCTTATCCAGAGGTGTCCAAACTCTCTAACTTCCAATGCCACTGTCCTACGACTTGTAGCTGTAACTGACAGATACACTTCTCAATTAGTGGAACAGTAAAGCCTATCATTCAAGATGGTACCATAAACCATTCCTAAGAAACAACAAAAGTTTCTGCGCTTGCTGTCTTCTTTACATTAACTCCTAGATCACCCAGTGGTTGTTTGAACTTGATTATTTTTATTGGCATTTTTAAAAATTCATCCCAAGTACCCTTCAAACCACCAGAGAAACATCATGAGAATTCTAAAATTATAATTTTACACTAGATGTACTAAAAATGTAATATCCAGTATCTCCTAAGAGTAAATGAACTGCAAGGCTACTAGGAGCAATATGAAAGTAAGAGGTGGTGGATTGGGCAACATAGGATAAGTGTAGCCTTATCTCCGATTAAAATGGATACTCCAGGCACAAGTACATTACTGTGTAAAATTTAATTTGCTCCATTTCCAGAAACAAGTTACATAAGGTTAGGAAGCAAAGGGCTCCTTCCTAAAGAAAGACAGAGGGAGGGATGAAGAAAGGGAGAGAGAGTGCAAGTGTGGAAAGGGAAGACAAAGTGCTTGGGAACAAGTCATTGTAACCAAGGAGTCCTTCCAATTAAAAATTTGGACATCATCTACTGCTATTCCATAAACACAATTGCAAGAGACTGACATTCTCCCTCAAAAGAAAATTTCTCTTTAACCTTATTAATATTTACTGAAATACATGTTTATTTTGGATTCAAATTCAAGTACCTCTTAATTCCTTTCCTAATAAATAGCAAATCCAAATTCCATAATGCAAAATTTGTCATCAAAATTTTTTAAGAATTCATAAAATAAAGCCAATTATTTATAGATGTTCAGGAATTTCACTTACTAACAATATTGCAGAACTCCTGACTGAAAGACAGAAGAATCTAGTTCACATTCGGACTGGGCACTTCTTTCCAATTGCTGCAATGGAATTCACTTGTGAGCAGCTGTTTTCCTACTGAAGGCAAAGGTTGTTTTGCCTTCTTATAAAATAAGAACTTAAAAAATACCAGATGTATATTCTACTAGCTGTTTATTCTAAAAGTATGTTGAAAGCAGAGATTCTCTAAAGAAGTATTTTTCTACCTTCCTTTAGTGTAACATATAATGTGATGTCATAAATAACCAGATGGTTAAAAAAATTTATCAAAGATCCAGGAAAAACATAAAGAATCATAGTGATGTTTAAAAATAATAAATTATACCATTTGCTTCAGTGAAATTGTCTCTGAATATAATGTTATATTAACACTCACTTTGAACCTGTAATTCATAAATTAAAATAAAAGGAAACTCATACAATTATTAATAGTTACTTGCTGGAAGTGCAGATTTGGTAACTTGAGTTTCTTATAGCACTAACTATTGGTGAATACAGCATTGCCCAACAAATCAACCTTTCTGGTATTTAGCAATAAGATGACCACCCCTAATTCAAACTGGAACTAAATGTTTAACAAAAGAATGAATGAAGGTTTTGAAAATTCAAAAAAAAAGAAAAAGAAAAAGCTAGTATCCTTTGACCTCTGAAAATATGGCAACCAAAATAATTCAGATAAAAGAAAAGTCACTTTATCTGCTCATCATGTTTTTGATGACTTTTTAATGACTTGTTCTAAAATGGAATAGAATGTCAGCTCAGATACATTCAGCACAGATCATTTATATAGCATTGCTTTTGTATATCTTTATTAAAAAATTCTCAGTACTTTCAAGAATTCTGTTTATGATTATATTCAGCTATTTCAGATTAATTTGCACCTCACTAAACAAGCAGAATTTTTTTCTTTTCAGGAAATAGAGGCATCAATGCAGTTTATTCTATCAGAGCCCTTTAATTTGGAAGTGTACCTGCTTTCTCTTATCTGAGTTCACCAGCAGGCAAACTAGAGCATTACGAACCACAAATTACATGCAAACTCCAAGCAGTGTGCAGTTAGCAAGGGAGATTTCATGGCTCTGTAGTTTTCATAATTACATTAAAGCCAGGAATGTTTCTCTTCGAAGACCAAAATGTGTTTTTATAAAGAAACTGATTTCAGGATTTGTCATTAGAAAGTAAATAAGCAAGGATTAAAGTGGCATTTACTGTGATGAAATAGTGGCTTAAAATAGGTAAGCCAGCAGATATAGTACAGCATGCTCCAGTCCAGAACAGGGGAGAGGGCTTAGGACTTAGAATCAGAGGTTCTTTCTGGGTGAAAGGCTCAGTTTCCTCTACAAACCTGCTCAGTGACTGTGGGAGGTTATTTCATCTTTTTAGTTTCCTCATTTGCACAAAGATGTGATTAAAGTACATATTTTAAGGTCTCGTTTGGTTCTAAAGACTTCTGAGATTAAGCCTTTTTTAAGGACTGGAATTCTGGGATAATTTTCATTAACACAAACTATTAGTGCTCCCAAAGAGCTGTTTAGTACATTGATTTTTACAGTTTTATAAGTTTAGTGTAGTGATGTTCAAATTTTATGATGCATCAAAACTTGCTAAAAGGGGAAATTCCTGGGCAGACCTCACCTTGAGAATGCACTAGTGGCTTGAAAAAAATAAAACAATCTCTCCAAACTCTGGTTTAATCTCTGATAAACTGTCTTAATAGGATATTAAGGCACAATAGCAATTCCAAATAAAAACGTGCTTTTCATCAGAAATATGATTACAAAAGAATAAACTTGATGTTATTCATCAGGAGAGTCCAAATTTGGCTGCTAAATATAATTCTGGCTGCCATATATAATTTTGGAAGAATCCTTTGCTTCTTTTATCAAAAGTTATTTACATTTCTTTTCATGGAAGTCATCTTTAATTACTATACATCGTGAGTCTTCATTAAACCAATATATAGGTTGCCTTGTATTTTTCTGTCAAAACTTGCTGGTTATAACTTACACTCACTATCCAGGTTAACGTCAAGTCCATCCCCAACAGGTTACAAAATTTTACCGCATGAACCTATCTCTGTTGAGTAAAGTGTGTACATCTAGATATCAAAAAGATTAACTGAAAATGTGTAAATAATAGTAGTTCTCTCTGGAGGGTTTGCTTAGAGGTAGGTTTAGCTTTCTGCTTATTCTTCTGTATTTTCAAATGCTCTACAAAGCCTATTGTATCTGTTATCTTTCTTTTAGAATGGATAAAAATAAAGGAGAAAGGGAGGAGAACAGGAAAGGAAGGAGGAAGGGAGAAGCAGCAGAAGGAACAGGAGGAGAAAGAGAGAGAGAGAGACAGAAAGAAGAACCAGAGACTACCTGGCAAGTGCTATAACAGAGACATCATGGGATGCTGCTAAGACGTAGGTGTGTAGGTACCTGGAAGAAATCAACGGAGTCTTTCCAAGGAAAGAAATGTTTTGAGTTCAGCAGATAATAGCATGTAAGCTTTGCAGGCAAAGAATAGCCTAAAGGGCATGAGGTATGAAAGAAAATGGCCTGTTTGGGATCTAAAAGTAGTTTGCATGAATGAAGCACACACAGCCTATGTGATGTTTAAACTGTGGCTTGAAACCCACTAACAAGCCAGAAACTCAGTGAAGTGGGTCATGGACAGCATTTTACAAATTAATAGGCTATAACAGAAACTATCAGAGTGAATTACACATAAGAATAAGTGCCAAATATTGTGAAGATTTTCATGTGTGTCTGTGAGTGTGTGTGTAAATTGGATCATGATGTAAAATATATATATTTAATTGTAGGTTGAGGTCAGAAAAATCTGAAGCTGTTGCTGAGGCCTGGGAAGTCATGAATGCTCCATGCAGGAAAATGGCAGCAGCAGATCTGCATCATACTAAAAGATATCACTTGAGTTGTGTGGTAGGCAGAATGATGGCTCTCCAAGGAGTCTACTTTCCAATCTCCAAACCTGTGAATATTACTTTACATGGCCAAAGGAATTTCACGGGTATCATTAAATTAATGATCTTACAATGAGGGGATTATCCCAGAATTTCTGGGTGGGCTCAGTGTAATCACAAAAGTTTTAATAAGGGAAAAAAGGAAGCAGAAGAGTCAGAGAAGAGATGAACACAAAAGCAAAGGTGAGCAAGAGATCTGAAGAGTTGCTATGCTGTTGGCTGTGAAAGTAGAGGAAGGGGCCATGAGCGCAGGTATGTAGGTGGCCTCTGGATGCTGAGGAAGGCAAGGAAGTGGATTCTCCCCTAGAGCTTCCAGAAGGAACATAGCCCTGAAGACCTATTTTGGATTTCTGACCCCCAGAACTGTAAGATAATACACTTATGTGGTTTCAAGCCACAAAATTTGTGGTAATTTGTCACCGTAGTGGGAAAGGAATACAAGTTCCACAGGAATGGATTTGCTAGCAGGAAGCTAAAAGCTTAAAAGTGAAGAGGCAACTGCAATATCCTGGGGAGAAATGATAAGTGAACTAAAGTATAATTGGAAAGGAAACTCATCTTCAGAATGAGAAAGACTCTGAAGGTATTTCAAAGGTAAAATTGTTAAGACCTGAAGAATAACAGAATTTGGAATGTGATTAAAAAATGAACTAAAAGATTTTTAAACTGGAGTACCTCAAAAGCTACGTCCTTTCAACTATTTGAAGGTCCATAAAGGAGGAATTAATGACTATGTTACCATAGCATTTCTTCTTTCCAAGCTCACCAAACCAAGTGCTCTACATTTTTTCCTCAGTAGCGTGATTGTGAAATGGTTCACAAACTCGAGCTGATTTCCTAGACAACTGGAACAGACAGGAATATCTGCTTTTAAATACATATTTTACATACATACCTATGCATCAATTAATCATATAAAAAAAACTTCACAGGGAAATAATGATGATGTTTTGCAAAGTTGTTCATGAAGTACAAAAGTACAATCACATTATCACCTCACTTGATCTTAGACAAACTTTGCAAGAGAACACACAGTGAATATTATCTTTGCTTTGCAGATAAGCGAGTTAGGGCTCCAACTTGGGAGGACATTCTCCAGCTTATCCATTAGACCTACAAGTTAATCGTGTTTCTAAACAGAAACAGAGGTCTTAGACTGAATGTAACCTATCCAATATTTTCATAGAATTCAAATTCAGTTCATGAAATATCATGCACACACACAAAATGCATTCTTTGCTTCTCTCCATCCCCCTCATCAGAGAACATGAACATGTAGAGAGATGCTTTGGATTTTAATATTACCTGGAAATTTCATAAAACTAAATCATACAAAACACATGTAAAGCACTGCTTTTATCTTTTAAAGCATTTCTATTAACTTGTAGGATAATATTCATAAAACACTTCCTGCGCACTTACTACCAAGTGTCATGTGCCATGCTGACTCATTTAAAAATTGAACAGATGGGTTTTTCTTTCAATTCAATTCAAAAATTGAATAATTGGGAACTTATGGGATAGTGGAGTGGACTGCCAGGAAAGCCTCCAGATGCCTGTGACTCTGGCTTTTTATCCAGAAGTGCTGCCCGTGCATAGACTAGAATTGATGTGTCATCAGGCAAGCATTTATTGAGCCCTGCATATTCTGGTCACGGGGTTAGTCAGTGGGTTTACAGAGACATATGTATATGACATGATACTGCTCTCAATTCAAGGGCTTAGAGTCTAATAGAGGAATGTGTGGGGCAGTTTATACTGGACCATCTATGGTAGCTTTTGCTGAATAGAAGCAGTCACAGGGAGTCACTTTTCAATTTCTTAACTCTACCTCTTGGCTGAATTAATATCTATTTTAATCAAAGAAGAGTAAACACAATTTTGCAGTCTTTTGTTATATTTGGGTAAAACAAAGAAAAAAAACTTGATGGTTTGTATTAAACAAGATATATTATGATCCATCTCTCACAGTTTGAAACCAAAAATGTTTATTCCCAGGTTATATTATAATTTAAATTCCTAGTCCAGGTGAATTGCAAGGTCTTAAGAAATTATATTTTGAATCTCCAAAGGATTATAAAATTGTAGGTGCCAAGGACTTACAACCATTGTCTAAATGCTTTATTTTGGAGAAAGTAATTGAAAAAGGAATAGAAATGGAAAAGCAGTGCCAGAAAAGTTGGCCCAAGGAGAGTCCTTAAACACAGGGTATGGATAGGGAACTATCTGTTGGGGTTATTGATGCTTACTTCTATTTGAATGAAGTGTTATTGTCACCTCAGTGTTTACTATAATAAAAATGATGCATATGGGCCAAAACTCTAGTGCAAATGTAATATGTTCTAACTGTCATCATGTTTTTCCCACTTAAATTTAATGTACCTTGGTGGTAGTTGGCTAAACTTTATGCTTAACATCAAACTACAATTCCAACTACTGGCAAAAGATATCATTACCTATCCTTCCTATTCTTTTTTTTTTTTTTTTTTTTTTGAGACGGAGTTTCGTTCTTGTTGCCCAGGCTGAAGTGCAATGGCGCGATCTCGGCTCACCGCAACCTCCGCCTCCTGGGTTCAGGCAATTCTCCTGCCTCAGCCTCCTGAGTAGCTGGGATTACAGGCATGCACCACCATGCCCAGCTGATTTTTTGTATTTTTAGTAGTAGAGACGGGGTTTCACTATGTTGACCAGGATGGTCTCGATCTCTTGACCTCGTGATCCACCCGCCTCGGCCTCCCAAAGTGCTGAGATTACAGGCGTGAGCCACCACACCCAGCCCCTATTCATTTATAAATATGAGGTCAGTCTATTCTTTGATTTTTTTTTTCCCTGAACATTATTTTTTTCCTAGCAAATATGTATTTGCATTTCTGGTTAATACTATATTAATTCATTGTTTTTTTACAAATGCATTATCGAAAACATATGAACAAACAGTGAATATTCCATTAGCCAAGCTTTATAAAACACTGAGATAAAAAGGGAAGTAGCTATATTTTAAGATCTACTTAAATTGCATATACAACCTATCCTTTCATTGCTTTAACTATACATACTTTGAGATTTTAAGTGTCCAACCATTTGAAGCTATTTTCATGCCAGATGTAGCAGAAAAGAACCATTGTGCAGCAGGCTTACTCATCCTTGCGTGTTCTGACCTTGAAGGAAAAGCATCACTTTATTGCTTTAGCTGAAGTCTAGACTGTGATCCCCTGGTCTGAAATATGCTTGGATCCATGAATCTTGAGAACACAATTACATTTTGTGAAGGGAAGAATGGAAGATTCACTTATGATTAAAGAACAAGATGACCAGTTTCACACACTAATCGAATCATAGTATAAATGTGATTTATCTGGTTTGTTTTTTTCAGTGACATCACAGGTGAGCAGAAAATAGATAAACCCTTAGTCCAAAAGTGCATTATGCAAAAAAATATACATTTTGAGATTGAACACCCACTTGTACTCATTGCCTGTCTGGGTTCTAGGTATAATGCACAGTGAAGCCATGTTTCCTGCTTACCAGAAGCTTTCAGTAATATGACATTAGGTATATTCCCTGAAAAGACATTCTGTACCAAGACTATTTCCTTCTCAATGCCAGTCAGTGTCTCTCAGACAGTCTATTACGCCTGGTAATTACCCACATTTCCTCCTTCCAGATAGATCTTCTAATTAGTGGATTTAAAGATTGTAAAAGTGTTTTGGCTGGTTTCTCCTTACATCTATGTCAATGCTAAGAAAGAAACATCTCTTCCCTTTCTTGCTTCTTTCCTTGGCTCTTCATTTCCTGTGAATTAAACCAATATTTACCCAGCAAACACCCCATATATATGACTCCAGCACTCTGGTTGTTAAGCTCTTCATTTGGAGAAAGAAAACTCAGCCCATTTATGAACAAATGCAGAAGAAACTTCATTATACACTCACCCACAACCTAAGGACTAGATTCAGTAAGACAAGAGTGGGTGTGGGAATCTGTACTTTTAGTAGCCCTACAGGAAATTCTGAGGTAGGTGTACTGTGGACCTCATTCTAAAAATGAACTAGTGGCTTGAAAGAAGTAAAAGAATTTATCCTTTTTTTTTTTTTTACTGGAACTTGTGTGAACTATCATAATGTATGTCTTCTTGGTGACTTAAATATATATTACATTTATCTATTAGAAGAAGCAGATACAAAAGTGGCTTAAGAGCAACTCACCATGAAACATGAAAATCTTCTGTAAGTTATCATCAACGATAGGCTCTTATCTTATGATCAATTGCTACACTTTTTAAATGTGGCAACTGGATTTATTACTTATTACAAATCTTATTAGTTATATTACCATGTTATAACCTAATGGAACTATAGTAATAAGTAATATTAATTATCCCACTTAACTATACATCCTTTCATCTTTCATGCCTTTCTATAGTCTGCCTTTTTGTCTTTACCACAAAGGCAGCAAAGAACCTTGTGCCATTTCTCAACCTAAGCAGTAAGCAGGCATGACAGTTTCAACTTTTTAACTTTGCAGAGGCCTAAGCTGCTGCTTAAGAAGCTGGATTACCCTGTTGGTGAGACTATGTGAATAGATAGAGAGAGAGAGAAAAAGACCCAGAGACTGCATGGAAGAAAATTAAAGAATCCAGCTGACAGAAATCTGTAGCTGCCAAACTACAACCCCAGTTAGGTTATTCCAGCCAACAGCCGCTGTCCGAGCCATCCCAGCTGAGGTGTCAAACATGAGTACAGAAGCCATTTTGCACATTTCACTCCAGCAGACATCATGTGGAGAGAGATGAATCCTCCATACTATGTCCTGTCTACTTTTTGACCCATGAAACCATGAGAAGTAATGAAATATTTTAAGCCACTTAGTTTTGGTATCGTTTGTTACACAGTAATAAATAACTGAAACAGGAAAGTATTGGGTTACCTTTGTTTCACTTTTAAAAATAATATTTTAAAGTTAGAAAACATTAAGACCATCTCAAATGGCTGTAGAATGCTTAACTAGAAGTGCCTATTTTTAATGCCAAGAACTGGGTCATTCAGGTCTATATAGCTTTCCCTGTTGCTTCTCAATAATCTTACTTCTGCTGCTACAGAAAGGTATAAATTTAGAGAAGTCATTCTTGTAGGAGGAGGCAGTTTAGATGGATGCTAGTATGCATAGCTAAAGGAATAAATTGTAAAGCATTTTAGAGGAATTAGTGAGCCATATAAACCTCAAGACATCTCCCATAAGTACTGCTTCATGCACTGGGCTTTTGCTAAATACTGAGTGACAGAATATTAGACAAGAATTTGATCTGGAGTGCAATTGGTCTATTATACCACCTAACACTAAGCAGTGTGCTTTAACTGTCATCTGAACAAGAAGAGTTGTATCCTCTTGTTGAGGGCTTTGAGGAAGAGTTGAGGAGGCTGTCAGGAATAACAGCCTCAACAGAGGACATTTCTACCTCGCTTAACTTGTGTCAAGGGAATGAATGGAGGGAGCAAAGACCATGATTCTCTGTAAGAAATAATTTTGCATCTGCTCTCTCACTAGAGAAATGGGTAATCAAGCCTCATTGTCTTCACCATCAGGCACAGCTACACTAATTTTAACCACCCCCCACAACCCAAATCTTGGAACAGTCATAGAAATTAACCTAGGCCATGCACATTTTTTCTTCAACAAAACATCTACAGTAAACAAAAATAAAAACAAAAACTTAGCTTGAGCAGAATTACTTAATGGGATGCCCTCTAAATTACCTGATTACAAAATAGACATCTACTTAACTGAAAGATTTAAATTGCTGTAGGATCTCAACCCTAAGCCAGTTAAATGTTAGGAACTCATTGTGAAAATTACCTTTAGTTTTATTGTCTGCTGTGAAATATTGTGTTGGCACTAGAGAGCAGGATAAGTTGTCTATACCAAATCCGAATTAAGAAAACAATATTGTCTTTGCATAAGAGGTAGTATATAGTAATGATTAAGAGTTCAGTTTCCACAGTCAGACTTTGTGACTTCAATTGTGGTCTCATCTGATAGTAGCCATGCTATCTGTGAAAAGTTACTTCTATCTCTCTAGGCTTCAGCTTTCTATTTGGAAAAATGGGAACAAAAATGGCATCAAGTTCATAGAGCTTCTGTGGGGATTAAATGAGAATAAACTTTGTAGAATATTTAGCATAATGCCTGGCACACAGTAAAAGGTCAATAAATGTCAACTATTTCTAGTCCCTATTATGCAGGATGTATATCCAACTCACTACCAAGTGTTAACAAGTTATTAAGGTAAAAATTGTAAAAAAGGCAAAATCAAATACCTGTTTGACTTCACAGAAATCATTCCTAGATCCATCAAGAGACCATTTCTACTGATTTTCCAAGTAGTATTCAGGTGTCAGTATTAATAACCAAAGATACACAATATGCTTGTAGAGTTTAATCTGTAATAAATTCCTATTCATGGAACCAAAGGCCAAAGAAATGTCAATAAATCACAACGTAATTCAAATGGATTCCAAAGTGATCTTTCTATAGAACCTTTGGCCTGAGGAGACAGTTGTATTGACATGTTCTTAGGGGGGTTGAGGAGCTAAAACTTTTGAGTGGATTGTTACTTTATGTAAAGGCTTCACAACATAGTGACATAGAAAGGTTGGCTTTCAAAAAGTGGGATAGACTATGCCCTGAATAGGATCAGATAAGAAGACTGTCTACAGATCTGATAGAGGTCAACTCATTGTCAAAGACTGAATTATGCAATTTAGAGTTGTCTTTGACCTATTCTGCGTCCTGGAAATATTACTATTTATATTAAAGAGTAAGACAGGGGGAGACAAGGTTATTTCAGGGTACACATGGCTGCCATAAACAACATGCTCTTGGGTCAAAAACCTTCAGCCAGCCAGGTTTGAGCTATGAGGAGCATCTCATATGTAGAAGATAGAAAAGAAATGAGTGGGGAAAAGTCAACACAGTTGGTAACATCCCTATGAGATTCCTTCTTTATGGGTGCTCTGGAGAAACCATGAGAACAATAAACAGGTTATAAAACATCCATACCTCTTGGCACCAAGTAAAATGATTTTTGATATTATATAGAAACAAACATTTTGGCCTCTTAAAGCATTTACCAGGATTAATTAAAATAGTTCATATGTTGGAAATATCATATCAACTAAAATGTATAAGATGGCTAATGGAAGTTGACAGAGAAGGAAATGTGGAATAAACTCAGATAATAAACCAAATAAAACGTTAGCAAGTCCATTCAGACTTGCTGCCCCACCAAGCAAATTATTACTGAAACGTTTGCTCGGTTTTCTATACTTGCAATTACTTTTGTTTTTGTTATTTTTAGTTCACAATTAGTTACCTTCATTTTTAGCACTATTCTAGCTAATTCATATCTGAAAGGAAACAGTGTCAAGGAAGAAATCAACTTAAATGGAACTATCCTCCAGATGTCTACCATGCACTAGCACTAGAAATAGAAAATAAAACTTGGTTTAAAATGAATTCTGGCAAGGTTCCCTCTCTTTTAAAACTTGGCATAAAATATGATTTGGGGAATAGATGCACATTTTGCTAAGATAGCAGGTTATTTTGGTATCTCGTGGGTTGGCAAAATAAACCACAATCATTTCTAGAAGGGCTTCAACTCACGAAGATGGATGAAATGATCCTGTTCCCAATTAACCACGAAAAGAAATAAAGATGATTACATTGTCTTTATATTCACTGGGGAGCAGCTGGTTGGAGTTGTTAGCAAAGAAAAATGTCCTTGAGCTCCAGGTCACTGAGTGAAATCACTTCAAGGTTTAAAACTGAAAGGTTTGGGCGCTTTTATTTTCAACTCTCTTTGAAGGGTAATTGGGCTTGTATTAAAATTGGTAAAGTTGTTGGGGAGATGTTGTTAAACATGCAAAGGCTTGTACCCTTCTCCAAGGGACTGTGTCAGTGGTCAATGGGCTAGACAACTGGATGGGCCAGGACACCCTGCTATCTATAAATTTATTTTAAAACAAAAGTTATTGATAAGAGTCTGTCCTCTTCTTCACCTTTGTTTAATTAAGAGAGCTGGCTCTAAGAATTAACTTCACTCTGTGTGTGTGTGTGTGTGTGTGTGTGTGTGTGTGTGTGTGAGAGAGAGAGAGAGAGAGAGAGAGAGAGAATCAGCATTAGAGACAAATATAGAACAAAGAAAAGGGCAGCACAGATGGCAACAGGACTCACAAGCCATAATCAGTCATAACAAAAATAGTTGTTAACATTTTTGTTAATCATACCTAACACGGAAGACATGTAGAAGCAACTGTTGCTAATCTGTTCCTAAGAAGGAAATGTGGAATAAACTGAGATAATAAACCAAATAAAACTTTGGCAAATCTAGTCAGGGACAGCTCGTCAATTTTCAATGGTCTAAGTCTAAGGCTTCATAAACTGAAGAATACAAAATAATACAGTAGTGACTAGATGGGATACTAGTGCATCTAAATGCTGAGCCAATCTATGTGCTGTTAAGGTATTTGTCTTTGACCACTTTTGTCTTTCACTCTTTCCTATCAACTTTGACTCCATAGGTCACTCTACAAATGCCATGATGGTATTTTCAACTTCTTTGTGCTGCCTTAAATTATTGTACTTCCTGCCTCCAATAGCATCCAATGCTATAAGCTAATTCAGACTGTCATCACCTATCACCTGGATTAAAGCAGCATCTCATAATTGGTCTTCCTAATTCCAGTCTTGTTTCCCTCTAATTCACAGTTTAGCCACAGGAATCTTCATAAACTACCTATCTAATATGTCACTGGCTTTTCTTTTAAAATTATTTCCTGCAGATTATAACCTTTCTAGCATAGCTCACAATGACTTCATTTATTTGTATTCTATGCTACTGCCATATTGAACTATACCTCCATCTCTGAAAAGTGCACACTTTCTTCTATATCCACGATTTTTTCCATATGCCTGGATTTTTTTTTTTTTTTACATAGAATCTAAGCCCCTAGAGAATAGGGAACTTAGTGAATTTATTCACTATGGTATTCTCATTTTCTGAGCTCCTAGAAGAATACCTAGCTCATAGTAGATACTCAACAAAGGTCTGATAAGTGTGTCAACTAAATTAATGAATGATCAATTGTGTTGGTTTAGCTAATGTCGCACTGAGCCAGTTCTCTCAGATAAGAAGCTATTATCTACTGCAGGCTGAAAAATATCCCAAGAAAGTCTACATCCTATTTCCTGGAACCTATGAATATATGGTATTATTTGGTAGAAGGAAATTTGCAGATATAATTTAGTTAAGGATCTTGAGATGGGGAGATTATGCTGGATTTTCTGAGTAGGCTCAATGTAATCACATAAGTCTTTGAAAGTGAGAGAAAGTTAAAGAAAGAAGACGCTAGGTTTGGAGATGGAGGAAGAGGCCATGAACCCAAGGATGCAGGCAGTTTCTGGATGCTGGAAAGCACAAGAAAAGAGTTTCTTCCTGGAGCCTTCAGAACGAATGCAGCCTAATGGATTCATTTTAGGCATCTAGCCCCAAGAACATAAGATAATACAGTAGTTTTCTCTTATCTGAGGGAAATATGTTCCAAGACCCCCCAGTGGATGCCTGAAACCGTGGATAGTACCAAACCCTATATAGGCAGTCATCCTTTAGTGTCTATGAGGGATTAGTATGTATCTATGAGGCATTAGTATGTATGTGTGTGTGTCTCATGAAAGTTAGGGTCAATAAAGATTCTAATCACATTTTCTAATTAAACATAAGCTTAAGCATTTTTCTTTCAAGTACAAACTGCCACACCAATACTTCAGTAATATATTATCAGTAACATATTGTAATATATTCAGTAATATATTATCAGTAACAAATTGTGATAATCTGTAACAATACTTCCCAGTGGGCAGAACTAGGCCTCTAAAACAGGCAGATAGCATCACTGTCTTTTTTGACCCATGAGCCCACATGCCAAGGTAAAATCTTCCCTAATGCATGCAGCCAGCTGAGGGCAAAAGTAAGACTGCAACTCCTGATCGCCAATTTGAACAATGATATCTTGCTGTGATGACTTCCAATCTCCTAGAAAGCCAGGTAACAGTATTATTTGGAGTGCTATTCCTGCAGGCATTGCCCTTTCATCAATTAATACTCCCCTCCTCCCCACAGGAGCCACTAAATTCAAACAGGCCTAAAAATGGCCTTTATTAAGAAGATCCTTTACCCTCTTCCTATAGATTTGGGGGTCAGGTAAGAAAGTTCAGCTAAGCCACAGTCAGAAAAGAGACACTATCCATTTCCTAGAGCTGCTCACTTACTTGGCCTGATAGCCTAACATCTATTGCATCCCATAACCTAAGTTGGCATTCCAACTGAGGCCTGTGGATCTCTAAGCTGCCTCAAACTAAGATATCATGAAGACTGTTTATATCCATCCGAAGTCCTATTCCAAAATTAGGTTGATTCCAAAACCTGAAGAAACATGGTTGTCCCTCAGTATCCATGGGAACTGGTTCCAGTACCTCCCGTGGACACTGAAATCTGTAGATGCTCAAATCCCTGATATAAAATGGCACGGTATTGGCATATAACCTATGCACATCCTGCTATATGCTTTAAATTATCTCTAGATTACCTGTAACACCTAATACAACGTAAACGCTATGTAAATAGTTGTTATTCTGTATCGTTTAGAGAATAGTAATAAGGATAAAAAGTCTGTACATGTTCAGTGCAGATGGATGTTTTTCTGGATATTTTCAGTTCATGGTTGGTTGAAGTCATGATGTGGAATGCAGAGATATGAAAGGCTGGCTGTACTATATTTTTCCTATACATATCTATGATAAAGTTTAGTTTATAAGTTGAGTGTAGTAAGAGATGAACAATAATAAAATAGAACAATTATAACAATATGTCAACATCAATACTCTTGTGCTTTGGACCATTATTAAGTCAAATAAGAGTTACTCAAATGCAGGCACTGCAATATTGGGACAGTTGATCTGATAACCAAGGCGGCCACTATTTTACTAACAAGAGGTGGCGTATGCAGTGTGGATCGTATGGACAAAGGGATGACTCATGTCCCAGACAAGATCGAGTGGAACAGTGTGAGATTGCATCACACTGCTCAGAACGGCATTAAATTTTAAATGCATGAATTGTTTATTTCTGGAATTTTTCATTTACTATTTTTTAACCATAGTGGACCATAGGTAGCTGAAACTATAGAAAGTGCAACCATGGATAAGGGGGAGCTACTATACATTGGTGTTTTTTAAGCCCTTAACCTTGTGGTACCCTGTTACAGCAGCAATCAAACAATACAACATCCCCGCATTCTCAATGTTCACGTGTTTATATCCAGATGTAACAAAAATGCAGACACACACACACACACACACATATATACATATATATACATATAAAATGGGTTCCACGTACAATTCTAAGTGGTTTACAAAAATGTATATTAAAAAGATAATTTTATTTTTAAACAGAAAAATCACAAAAAAGAATTGCAGACCAGGAGGAAATGAATATAAGAAGAAGGAAGCCAGGAATTCAAATTTAAATTATTATTCAAATCACACATTTTCTAGCTTTAAAATTTCTAAAAGTAGGCATAAATTTGTCTCTATGCTTTTCTGTGGCCAGCGAAAATAGATATACATGGTGTAAAGATATACAATACTCAGTATTTGGGTCATAAAATGATCAACCATGCTTATGAGAATCACATATTCCTGGCCCTGAGAACAGAGAGAAATTCCTTCAGTAAATCCTCATTTCTCAAAATAGGCTGAAGATAATTCAGTAAAAGTGAAGAGAAAAAAATGTCCACTTTAGACAAGTAAACATCATTTGTTGCATGTGTAATGATGTACAGAACACTCTAGAGTTAAGGAAAGTACTCGTTGGTAATACAGTCCTTTGTGTTATAACTTGGCAAACTTGCAGACTATCAGGAATATGTTGAATAAATCCCGAAATCTTGAGAAAATACATGGACGCAAGGAAAGGTAATCCTGGAATGATCTCAAATGCTCTCAGTCATTTAAATTCCCTCTCTTACACTTCCCTCATAATAGTAATGTACCATACAGTATGCAGCCTGATTTGCAGAGAATTAAAATTCTGTGTAGCAGGAATCAACAACCTTTGGGTTTCTTGGTATTTCTGAAATCATCTTAAAAACTGTCTTTAAATAATAATGCCTCAAGAATGTATTTTTCATTCTATTTTAACATAGTCGCAGTGGCAAATGCCTACGTATAAAAAAGGCATTTGACTATATAACAAACAGCAGAGTCGACCTTACTGCCACTCTCATGTTCAGTCACATAAGCATATAACCTCTAAGTAGTTGAC
This sequence comes from Cebus imitator, assembly GCF_001604975.1. Classification (NCBI taxonomy): domain Eukaryota; kingdom Metazoa; phylum Chordata; class Mammalia; order Primates; family Cebidae; genus Cebus; species Cebus imitator. Next base: position 3,592,983 of record NW_016107528.1, on the reverse strand, counting down.
TCACATTTTCTTTCTAACCTTGACCTGTCTTCCTGAACTTTCTGTCTAGCTCACTTGATGTCACCATTGTCAGGTCTGCAGTCACCCTAGGCTCAGTATGTTCCAAACAGAATCTTCACGTGCCTCACCTCAATCATACAAATGTTACTCTTCATGACGTATCACTTCTTGATAATGCCATCATCAGTTACAAAAGCTTGAACTTTGGAAACGTTGTTTTCCTCTTTGAGTCACCTCTTTCCCTTTGACCCACAGCTAATCAGCTGATAAATCACAAAGGTGCTTCCCTTGCACAGCCTCAAATCTGTTCCTTCCCTTCTTCCAGCATTATCTCAGCTACAACTCACTTTTTCATTAACTTGTTTTCCAAATCAACCTGCGTCTAAGGGAGTGGTCAGATGAATCTTCCTAAAATATCCCAATCTTGCTTAAAATCCCCAGTCACCACTCTACCATTTCCTATTCAGCTAAGAATTCTTTTCTACTCTGGTATTTAAAGACCCCATGCTATGGCTTCAAGTTCCATGTCTAGCTTTTTCTTTTATGTATCCTCAACTCCAGGCGCTATTCCAAAATAGAAGTGCTTCCTCTCTCTTCACTGTGACTCAAGGCAGTTCATACTAAAGATTTTTTCTGACAACTATAAGCTTATTCCTGCAGGTAATAGAATAGCAAAGGTAGAAAGTATTCACTCAGGTGTTCTAAGCTACTTCATCTTCATTTGTGTGAGATTGCTGAATAGTAGCCATTTAAATGTTAAGTTCTCTTATGGGAACAAAAAGTACTTCATCACAATACAAATTTCCCTCTGGAGCAATTGCCTGTCCAACTTTCCAAAATGACATTCTAGTTGAGTACTAGTTTCATTTACTTCTCTTCAAGGATAAAGCAGATCTTCACACTGGCAAGACCCCAATATTCATCTGTAATAGTTGTGGATATTCTTGATTTATCATGTTGTGTGCCTTGAATAGATGCAGCTTTTGTCAATTAAATATTTTTAAATGAAATAAACATTTGATTTTAAATGAAATAAAAGCAGTGCCTCACTATTTCCTTCTTTGATCATGTTTTTTCTGATTCTCTTAATCTGTTTTAAGGATTAGAAACAAGCAAGTCTTGATATAAATAATATTTACATAAATGGCATATATTTTCTTCAAGAATATAATCAGTTCTCTATTGACGGACCCATGTTCCCACAACAATTAAAAAAATTTTAAATAAATTTAAAATATTAGCCCTTATTTCATGAAGATTTATGTAATTGCTGTTTAGATGGCTGAGTGAAAAACAAGGGAGATGCGGAGCTGAATGACAGCTCTTTAGTGAAGTCCAAATCCAAATCCTCTGAATCTGTGAATGTGTTAACTTAAGGGCACAAGGTCTTTAGGAGCTGTGATTAGTAGTCTTGAGATGAGGAGACTATCTTGGATTATCTAAATGGGCCCAAAGTAATCACAAACTCTTATAAGAGGGTATGGGAATGTCAGAAGAGAAGGAGATGTGCTGATGGAGGGAGGAAGTGGCCATGAGCCTAGGAATGCAGGAGACCTCTACATGCTGGGTAAACACAAGGAAACTGATTCTCTCCTAGATCCTCCATGTGGAATGAAGTGCTGACAACATCCCGACTCTCATCCAGTGGGACTGATTTTGGACTTCTAACCTGAGAACTGTAAGATAATAAATTTGTGTACTGTAAGCCATAAGTTCATGGTGATTTGTTATACCACTAGGAAATGAATACAGAGGATAACTAATATCTTTTTCCTAATAAGTTGCTGAGCAGTTTTTTTGTTTTTGTTTTATATAAGATACAAGTGTCCAGGTCATCTTATTTTGACAATTCACTTCAATAATACCACATGCAAGAAGCACAGCTTTCTGAATCATTCTTGATCTGGTTTCTAGGCAATATTTTTCTCCTTGGCTAATGGCCTGGCAAAGCTAATTATTTTTTTCAGATCCTAGGATCTCAAAGGAAAGTTCAATGGCCTAATTAACAAGTAGCTAAAGTGTTGGTATTGTGTATAGGGTATCTCATTTTTTTTAAAATGGGAAACTTCTGAAACCTCATTCAAAAATTAACCCCTTCCCTTTCTTTGATTCCTTTATTTGTTATAAATTAGTGCCACATTTCCCTTACTACCATTCATTAACAAGGATAATTTCTCAGTTTGTTTCAGTTTATAAGTTTTGGGCCTCAACCATTTAGAATATTCAGATGGAGAAATTTTAGATTCCCAAAGAAACAAGCAAAAATTAGAAAGTCATAAAAAATCTGCTGACAAATTGAACCTCCAAAAGAATGAGCATAGCATCCATTTCTGCACTGTACATTACCTAAAGGATATGTTTGCTGCTCACTGATTCTGAAGAAAATATTGCCTCTACTTATTTTACTGTGCAAAGAAAAGCCTGCATGAGTTTGCTGAATAATTCACATTTGTATTTTCTGATTCCGATTCTGATTTTTGAACCAAATAACAGCATTAACTAGCTTCATTTGAGGTTAGAAGCATTCAAATACAACAAAGATCATCTGAAGGCATTATTTTCAGGGAGAAAGCTACAGAAAATATCTTAAACAGAAAAATTGTCTTTGGTCAGATAAACAGCATTCTATGAGACTATAAAGAACTGAAATGTATCATTCCATGTGGGAAAACCATAAGGTGAAGGCCCATGATCTAGAGAATTACCATTTTCTAGATAAAGACACAGGCTTGTACTATAACAGAATTGTCTGCCTCAAAAATATTGAGATTGAAGTGCTCCAAATATTGTATTTTCAGTCAAAACAAGATTGTCCTTTCAGGGTATTCATAATTAAGATTAAGAGAAGCCTAGCATCCTAGAGATGAAAGGGGCTCTAGAGAAGATCTAGTTCAAATTGTGCAATGAGCCTCACAATGAAAACCACCAAGAAAATGAGCCAAGTCCCAAGTCCTGGACCATGACTTTCATAGAACCCTCATTCTCTCTCTTTCCTCATACCCCCACCCTGCTACTCCTCCTTCATTATTTTCCTCACTGTCTCCTTGCTTTACACGACCACATTGTGTTCTTGTTCACAGCACCTGACACAGTGTCTCTGTTCTGCCTTACATCACTGGGGTGGAAGAAAATGACAGGGGCCAAATACAAGCAGCTTACAGTCCATCAGCTCAGGAAATGCATATTAGCCAGCATCTAAAACGTGAATGTTCCCCAAGTTGGAAAAAAGGGGAAAAAAGGTTTTTTGGACACATAATAGCCTTTCCCTGGTTAAATAGGGTTTTTCTATTTATACCCCACATCCAGCAAAGATAGTAAAAGATTTTTTAAAAATTAGAATGTGCCCTTTTAGTCAATAATAAAAGAGCTTAGCATGATTCATATAATTCTCAGCTTTTCAAAAAGAAGTTACAATTATATGGGAATTAGAATGACTTGCAGTTGGGTCATTGTTAAAATGTAGAGAAAACAGAGAATGGGTGAATTTAAATTTTTATTCAGTTTAAAATAACTCTCTTGGGGGGGTTGGAAAAAATATTTGTTACTAATTCAAAAAATATTTGTTTCTAAAAGCTAGCATATTAATATTTTTCTCTGAAACATTCAGGGAAGACTATGTTAAAATACAAAAAATATATAGTGTTTTGCTGAGAGATGAACTCTTGATATATCCTTTCTCTAATGACTTTCCTGAAGTCAGTGAATTGTCTTGCCATCCTATCACATGAAACATCTTCACTTCACGCTGACCAATGGTCAGACAGACTCCATGTGTTGCCTTCAAAATACAAATGACTATCTGTAATTGCTTTGAACACAAATATAAATGTAAAAATTTCAGCCATTTGTAGCATAATATTCAAGTAACATATCTATGTGTTATCAAATACCAAACATGGACACACATAAGTTTCATTCCTAGCCACCAAAACTAGTTTTCAATATTTTTTAAATCTTTTATGTCTTACATGAAAAATACTTTGGAATTTAGCATCATAAAGTAGGAGACTTTCTCTAAAACTTCAAATTTGGAATAGACCCAAAACAATCTTTTACTATTATTGCTCAAAAATGTTGCTTCTAAATATTTTCATAAGCTTCCATGGTCATTCCTAGGATTATTTCCCTTGCTCACTCCCCTGACATATTTACCTTGAACACACACACACACACACACACACACACACACACACACACACACACACACACATATATTAATCTACCACCTGCCAGTAAAAGAAGAGCTCTGTTTTATAAATCATTATTTGATTCTAGGTCATTACCCTGTCTTCTATGCTATTACAAAATATATGTCACAGAAACTGTGTTCATTTCCTTCAATAAGCAGAAAATGTTAGTATTTCTTCAACCCAATATCCTTTTGGATCACAGCAGCTATAGGCTTTGTCAATTATCTAGGATTTCTTCACTACTTGTGATCAAATTTCTAGATAGCCTCCATCAGTTCAAATAAATAAGCTATCTCCTAGTTACAAACTTAACAATTCAGTTATCTGGTAAGTGATGTAATTCAATTTTAAAGAAATTTATTGAGCATTGGTGGCAATACTTTTATATTTATTTATTATCAATCACTTTACTAAGCTCTGAAGAGAATAATATAATGAATGGATAAAATACTATAATTAGCACGAACTCTTCAGTAAAATACCCAGGTGAATCCTTACCCCTATCTTAGTCCTCAGACCAAATTAAATTTCAGGTGAATCTCAGATGAAGAAAATAAACCAAAACAACATAAACTATCTATCTAGTTAGCTAGCTACCTGAAAGTCGTATAAGAAAGCCAGGACAGTTTTAGTAGAGTATGCTAAAGATTGTCTTGTGCCCACTGTCCCCCCCCCCCAAATTTATTTGCTTAAATCCTAGTTCCTAGTACCTCAGAATATATCCTTATTTGGAAATGCATTTGTTACAAGTAGAATTTGTTAAGTTAGAATGATGTTATACCTAAGTATGACGGGTCCTTAATCCAATGTGACTGGTGTTTTTATAAAAAAACAGAATTTAGACACAGACATGCACACTGGGAGAATATCATGTGAAGACTGGAGTTTCACTGCCTCAAGCCACAGAAATAAAAGAAGCAAGGAGACAGGCCTGGAAGACATCCTTCCCTAGAGCCTTAAGAGGGAGAGCGTCCCTGATAACCCCATAATTTCAGATTCTGGCCTCCAGAACAGTGAAGCAATAAATTGTTGTTCAAGTCACCCGGTTCATGGTACTTTTTTACAATAACCCCAGTAAACTAAAATAGAGTGGGAGAGGCCATTCTAAGCAAACATAAAATCTAGAAGCCATAAAATACATTGATAATTTTGGGTAATTAAACTTTTTTTTTTTTTTTTTTTGAGGCAGTTTCGCTCGTTACCCAGGCTGGAGTACAATGGCGCGATCTCGGCTCACTGCAACCTCTGCATCCTGGGCTCAGGCAATTCTTCTGCCTCAGCCTCCCGATTAGCTGGGATTACAGGCACGCGCCACCATGCCCAGCTAATTTTTTGTATTTGCAGTAGAGACGGGGTTTCACCATGTTGACCAGGATGGTCTCGATCTCTTGACCTCGTGATCCACCCGCCTCGGCCTCCCAAAGTGCTGGGATTACAGGTAAACTTTTTTTTAAAAGTCTGCATGACAGGCCGGGCACGGTGGCTCAAGCCTGTAATCCCAGCACTTTGGGAGGCCGAGG
>NW_016107528.1:3565929-3586803 GCF_001604975.1 Cebus imitator | reverse complement strand
TGGAGATAGAGTCTTTTTCTGTCACCTAGGCTGGAGTGCAATGACACAACCTGGGTTCACTGCAACCTCCACCTCCCAACTTCAAGTAATTCTCCCCCCTCATCCTCCCCAATAGTTGGGATTACAGGCACCTGCCACCATGCCTGGCTAATTTTTGAATTTTTAGTAGAGATGGGGTTTCACTATGTTGTCCAGGCTGGTCTTGAACTCCTGACCTTCGATGATCCACCTGCCTCAGCCTCTCAAAGGGCTGGGATTACAGGTGTGAGCCACCATGCCCGGCCCGGCCTGGCAATAGGTTCTTTATAGTTTAGAGAGAAGGTTGTCTGTATGTTATGGAATTTCCTTGTTCCTTGACAGAGTTTGAATGAGGGAGGCTTCAGAGAATCCCGCAGAAAGAGTGACTTATGTACTGTGGGGCTTGGGGAAATAAGCGGACTTTTTCTTCGAAATGAGTCTAAGGCTGATGGGAGGAGACTGACTGGTGCAGTAAAGAGCCAAGCTATGCCAGGAAAGCCCTGTCCTTCCACAGTGCCACAGGGTAAGGATGCACGAGGAATTTGGTGGGCCAGCTGGGGCCTGCTGAAACAGCCAGACTTGAGCAGAATGGAAAGGAACTTTGCCCAAGAGACTGTGGAGGGGACAGCTGATGCCAACAGAGAAGTCAATGAGTAGGAAATGAGAAGGCTGGGGAAGAATCACAGCAAGCTTAGAAGACACATTCATCTGAGATTCACCATGAGAAAACATTTTTAATAGAAATACTAAACCTTCAATGATCCAGTCTAATGCTTTGTGCAACAAGGGTTGGAGTGCTACTGATTTGGGTTCTGAGAAACTTTCTTTTAGCAGTCATTTGCTGAAAAGCCAAGAAAAAAATAAAGAAAAAAAAAGACAAATGGCCTCTGGTGGGAGATGCTGACGCTGTGTTGGGAAGCACATTTCCTTCTCATTTCAGTACAACTGTGACTCCCAGTTGCTATGCTTGAATGCCTGCCAAGTGTGGAAATGAAGCAATGGCGATGTTTTCTGCTGAGAAGAAAATTTGACTAGCAGATGGGAGAAAGAAACAGAAAATTTAAATTACAATGTACAGAAAGTTTAAAATGTATCTTTACAAAGGAATCTTAAAAGCCTTGCAGACATGGGAGTTAAGTAAAGGTAACAGCCAAGGAAAAATTGATAGAGATGAAGAAAATTTTTGTGGAGAAAAAAAATGTTTATCTTTATAAGATATAAACATTTTTGAATGTGTAAGAGATATATTCAATGCCATGTAGGAGATATATTCAATGTCATATCTCAACAAGCTGAAAATAATAGGATATGGGATGGAGACAAAGCCATTTTCATAAAAATGTTTTTCAAAAAGGTAGGTATTGAGCCTGAGATAGGTTTGTGCTTGCAGCAAATCTTGCCTGTGGGGAGCATGAGAAAACTACTTAGTAAAAGAAGAGCCTAAGTTGTAGTGATAGAGTTTTTAGGCTCAGTTTAAAAACCTCAATATGATCCTCAAGGCGCTGGATTCACCACGAGGTCTGAGGAACACACTTAGAGGAATCCTCTGAGCTTCAGAGAAACAAAGGAAGTGCGTAAAGTCATGGTGCTTTTGGATGTCTATCATGTGACTCAGTATTGAGTTAGACTTCAGGTTTATAAAGACTTTTCTTTTTTTTTAAATGTATGTGTTTCATCTCAAGACTTGCCCTAGCTTGAAAGAGAATCCAAATTTCTAAAGACCAACAAAAGATAAATCTTATACTTTGTGTCTTTACCTTCCAAAGTTAAAGACACAAAATGCACTGTGTGTATGCACTTAAAATGTACTGTATTATTCAGTGTAAAGCATCTTAACACCTATTTGAACGTCATATGATTGGAAACTGTATTACAGTGTTAAATATTGCATTATTGTATTGACCACATGGTCTTCTGCACTCCACTTGTAGTTGGACAGACCTTTTTGATTGTCATCCATACACTTTTCACATGGATTGAGCAGGAAATGTGATTTCTTGGCATGATATGCCATTTCCCACTGCTTTCTCTTCTGTAGGAGAAAGATAAACTTTCCAAGTGTTATCCATTAGAAATTGGTTGGTTTATATCCAACCATAATACTTAGCTTTCAATTAAAAACCCAGGAATCACTGGATTGACTAAAGAACATATTAATATATACTTAAAAAAGACAAAGCAACAACTCAAGCTCTAAATCTATTTCCTGAAGAGTGAGGGAAATGATGCCTCGAGGTCTAAATCTTGTGTAATATTCACAGGGATGATTCACATAGAACATTCAAATAGATACTCATTGCTCTCACTAAATAATATGTATCACATACATGAAATTACCTCAGTTTCAATTCTCCTCTCAATATATCATTTCTATATTCTCTGTCTAGAGTCCCTCAAATATTTGAGTGGCATTTTATTCTGAAAAATGCCAACTCTTACCTATTCTTCAATTTGCCTGTACTATCATTGTACTGTTTCCTAATCCACTAAATGTACTTTAACAATTAGTGATTGTTTGATGTCATCTACAAAATGATTTCTATATATGGCATCTATTTCTTTGATCCTATGTTTTTGTGTGCATGGGCCGGTGCTGGGCAAAGTATCTACATTTTACAGCAGGAGTCAAGGCCGCCCTCTGCATCAATCCTGGATACCTCTGAGATATGAGAGGCACGTTCAGGGTGCAACAGCCTTGTGCCTCATCAAACGCAGGCAGATAAAGTATTTCAACATAACTAAAATATTTGATCCTCTTTCATTTGGAAACATAATTTAAGAGAAGCAAATCCAACAACCACACACACATCCTCACACCTCAAATATGTGGGTAACTGACATTTTGAGATGTAAAATAGGGCAGTGGAAACAATCTGCTTTAAAATCCTTGGGTCAAACCCTATGAAATGTATGATGTCTTTTGAGTTGCAGTTTCTATAAAATGGGAATAGTGAAGGCTACTTTCAGAGATTGTCACAAATGAGGATTGAAAATTTTATGTGTGTATGTATATTATATATATTTTCTATATAACCATATGTGTGTGTGTATGTGTGCGTGTGTGTGTGTAACTGGTTTGTTGAGAAGAAGAAAGGGACCACTCTTGCTTTCCCCCTACAGTTTCCAAATTGGATAAGGCTTGATGGGGGAGAAACTTTGAATTGGGTCTCTGATGAAAATTTTGTTTTGGATCAGGTTGGACTTTTTAATACCTGCAAGTGAAATTACTGTAATACCTAAAGCTACTTAGAGAATCTATGCAGCAGATTCACATAGGGGCAGGACAAGGGGAACCCACAGCACATGTTTTAAGGGTTGTGGGTTTTTCCAAGACTAGTCGACTCACTAAATAGGTTTCTTCATGCAGAGCATCCTGCCTAATGCCTAGAAAAATAAACACTCTTGAACATTTATATTTATTTTAGTAATCCTCCATGCCCTGCCAATTCCCCTCACCCCCAACAAAACCCAAATCTAAGAATCTGATCTGTTTATCAGAATTAGATACTAACATATATGTTTGGAATATCCTGAGAGAAAAATAAAGACAAGAACAACTGAATAACTGAAATGGGGTAGACTTTAACCAATGACAACTATTATATATAGTTTATTCTTCTCCTAGCATATAAATGTGATGGGTGCAGGATGGAAGACACACAGAGCATTATCCAAAACTAAGTGGGCTGTGTTTTCTCAGAGCATCCACTGACTTAAAAGAAAGCTAATGGTCAAAATGAAGGTTCTCTGTGTTGTCACAAATGGCAAAATTTTCTTCCTTTTTATTGCTGAATAATCATTTCACAAGGTTTATGTATATCACATCATCTATACCTTGAATATATATAATTTTTATTTGTCAATTATATCTCAGTAAAGCTGGAAAAACCAGCCAACCAGAGATTCATCCATGAATCAGAATGATATATGCCAAAGTCACCTTTCAGAGTTTAATTCCTCGCATAATTTTAGGCTCAAGACTGGAATGCTGGACATAGAGATGACCTTCGAGAACCATCCAGTTCCATATCATGATTTTACACTTATCATGAGATAAGTGAGACTCAAGAAAATTGTTTGGCAACTTAGTAGTGCAGGTATAAAGTTAACTAAATGGTTGTTTATTCCACTGTGTTAGAGGTCCATGACCCCGTTGAAGAGCTGAGTCTAAAGGAGAGGGCACTGTGGAGCAGGGCAGTGGTTCCTGTGTTTGCCTAACCCTAGGCGATTCTTGCGCCTCTTGCTAGTGTGCAGTTTCTGCAGTTCTTGGGTCCTTCCAAAGAGAGACATCATACTCCTGACCCCTCATCTAAATGCTGTTTTTACTTTATCCCATTAACCCGAAAACATTGATACAGTCTACTTTTAATATGTTTTGTTCTCATTAGTAACCCCTCTTGAAAGCTCTGTAGTAAGACATCTCAAAAGCATATTTACTATAAAATTCTGGGATGATGGGCCCTAGTTTGTAATATGCCAAGCTGGAAAGATGAGTGAAGAGTACCTGATTAGTATGTAAGTAATTCTTATTTAAATTTTTTTTTCTAGAACCTTTCTTATGTATCATATCATTGTTTACTTGTATTTTGATTCCACTTAATATCTTAGCCTGTCTCCTGGTGGAAGCAGTATATTCTAAGTATTTCTAAATAACACTTGTATTTTGCTAGTAGCCTTTCTTATAAAAAAAAAAAAATGAACTAGCAAAGACCTTGGATATCAGCACACCTAAAAGCTGAATGAAAAGTGCAACCTCACATTTTGGCCACATAAATGACAATAAAAACTTTTTGGTTTAAATTATATTTTATTTGGAAACCCTATGTTGTCTGCAATCAATGTATCTGTCACAGAAGGCTGATATGAACACACAGAAAGGACTTAGTTAAAAGCAAATGTGCCTGACAGGGAAATTAATTATATCAAGTGCTTTTTAGGGGCACAATGTCTTTTTCTGGTTCTAGTTCTAAAGTGTGTAAATTTTGATTAAATGTCTCAAATCAAAGAAAATACACTAGAAAATAAGCAATTTGATGTAAGAATCCTAACCAGAAGCAATTGTTGCTTTGCTCCAACAGTAGAGTCATTATTTGTGCTGGCTCTGGAACCAAACAGCCTTCATTTTAAAGCCTCACTGTGCCTCTTGCCAACTCTATAACCTTTAGCAAATTATTGAACTTTCCTGATGCGAAGTTTTGTTCATCTTTCAAAGGAGGGGGATAATGAGAGCACTGATGACATACAGTTGTTGTGAGATTTAAAAAAAAAAAAAAACATAACATGCTTTGATCAGTGCCTGGTATTGATATATCTCAGGCTTTTGACAATTATTATTATTTTTGGGAAAAGAAACAACATGCCATTGATTGTCAGCTGCTGATGATGAATCATTAGGAAGAGCAGGAAGAGCACTGACTGGGAGCTGAGAGGTCAGTGATTCAACCTGGCCACTTTACAGAAAACGAAACTGGGGCCCACAGAAGTTGTGGCTTGCCCAAATAGAAACAAGAATCCAGTTAGCCCCTACTCCAACTGTCTATCTGAAAAACATATGATGGCTGGGGCTTTGACATGAGTTTTGATTTCACAGATGTCATTGCATACTGACTTAGGTATGGCACATGGAGTGAGCTTTGTAAGTCACAAAGGCAAGGTCAGACTGAGTCAATAGTGGAAATGTGATTGTGATTTCTGACTTTGACCTTGAAGTTGATCAGGTTCTATTATGCAGTCTACGAAATAAAAATGTCCCAGCTGTCATCCAAAGCAGACATAAGGCCTCTGCTTAACGCACTTTAACAGTTACACATCAGGTGGACAGTTTAAACAAATAGGCACTGCAGTTCTATACTATCCGGATTTTGAAGTGATAAATGTATAATTTGTCTTTGATAACATTTCCACACTTTTCAGCATGTTTTCATATGCACCTTAACTTTTTCTTCTGTTGGAAATGCATAATGACATAACTTTGCTTTGAAAATTGGCAGAGCCTTAAGAGAGATTTGGCGAACTTAAAATATTATCACATTCAGCATAGCTCAGGAAGTCCAAAATCACCAAAAAGGGAAAGATAGTTGAAGAGAAATGTGTCTTTTCTTTAGATGTTGAGCACAAATCACTTATGTTCTTTCACAATTTTTTTCTCAAATTATATATAAGCCAAAGCTTAAATTAAAAAAAAAAAATCTATCCTTTGGAAACCGTCTTTATTTTAAGAAGCGTATGTAGGCATAGAATAAAAGACTTTATCACTACAGACTTTTCCAGAGGGTCCGTAAAGGCATCAGGAAGTGCTGGGCCTCTAAAATCATATGTCAATTGTTCAGATATGTATGTGGTAGTAGTGTTGGTGGGAGAGGGAATAAGAATGCTACTATCAGATTCCCCGAAGACTCAATGACCCCTATCCTCAAATAAAGCCAGTTCTCAGAATATGGAGAGAGGCACACAGAATGATTTACAGACATGTCCATCAATAAGAAAATATTCATGCAGATGGTGAAAACGGCTGAGTATTGCCTGCTCTCCAGATCTTCAAAACAAACAGGAATGAGAGCAAAAGAAGATTAAACTATTCAAAAGTCACCAAATCCACTCATGGAAAAAGCATTGGTTAAGGAAAAGAAATGTGACGAGTTCATCTTTGATAGGAACTGGATAATGAGCTCTTGGTTGGCTTGAGCTTTGGTCTTGCCTGCGTTTAGGATTGTAACAGACTTGGTGCTAGTGTCAAGCATGGATCACACTTACATGAGTCATCATTTGATCCTTTTAACTCTATAGAGTTAATATTGTTAGATCTGTTTTACAGATGAGAAAAGCCAAAGCACAGAGATAATAAGGGACTTTCTCGAGATCAATTTAAAAACTAGTTACACATACTAGTGGAGCTGGCATGTGATCTCAGCTGCACCAGTGCACCTAAACTACCGCCTTCTGTCTCCTGCCTCTAAGGAGCACTGGCTGACCTTGGAATTGGGAATTATACCATCACTCTTAGTGTTACCTTGAATTTGAGGCTGATGGAGGTTATTGGGAAGTGGGTTAAATGTGAACTTAGCCCATCTCTATGGGTTCACTCTTTTCGGTGTTGTAGTTACCTCTGGGTGTGGTCTGGTATGACCTGGGCAGCGGGTTCTTTGAACATGACGTTGCATCTCAACAGGGGTATTTTCTCTATTTTTCTTGAGGGGAAATGATACCCTATGTGACCACATTTGGGATAGGGATTTGGTTTCGGGAACAACACAGGACACATTTGAAAGGTATTCATTGCTTGTAACTCTACCCATCTTGTGAGACTGAGAATATAAAAATGATACTAGAGAAATTGCTATGGCTAAATCATGTCCCCACAAAATTTATATTTTGAAGCTCTAACTCTCAGTGTAAGAGTAGTTGGAGGACTTCAGGAGGTAATTAGGTCATAGGGGTGGAGCGCTCATGATGGGATTAGTGCCCTTATAAGAAGATACATAAGATTGCTTTCTCTCTTTCTTTCTTCCTCTCTTCCTCTGCATGCAGCAAGAAGATGGCCATCTACAACTATAAGCCTGGAAAAGAGCCCTTTCTTGGAACTGAAATAGCTGGCACCTTGATCTTGGACTTCCAAGCCCCTAGAACTGTGAGCAATAAATGTTTGTTACTTAAGCCACCTAGCCGATGGTATCTTGTTGTAGCAGCCAAACTGGCTCTGGCAGGAATGTTTGGTGAGAAACCATTAACAACTAGAAATTAAGACGTAGGAGCCCCTAACTCTAGTTCTGCCTGACATATTAGGGAAAAAAAAAGGTGATTAGAATATGAAGTGGAGGGGTTATTCTTCTACCTCTCAGCTATATTATTTTCACTTCTAATATTATATTAAACCAGATCTGAGGTCTTTAACTTTTGGTGATTCTCTGATTTTACCTCAAATACACCTAATGTGGACTCAGAAGACATGATTTTGTAAACTCTTGTGATCTCCATATAGGGGACTAGGCTGTGGGACTCATTAAAACTGTTTGTTGGCCTTTAATAATGATTTGTGGAACACTGAGTGCCACAGAAAGTTTCAGTTTTTTGAGGATAATTGACTAGAATTTCAGTCTGATATTAAATCTAATTTAAAACTAGATTCTCAACTTGTCTCCCAAGACCCTAACCTCCCACCCACATATTTAAGCTGCAAATAAATTCTAGATAGTGTGAACCATTTCTTTGCAAGCTAATTTCTTCCTGTATTTATCTCTGAGGGTCAGGTCAATTTGCTCCACTTAATGTTCTAATCACTTGTCTCTGAAGAGGAAAGGAAGAAACATGACAGCACAGACAGATTTTTAAGACGGTCAATTGCAATACAAAAATAATGAAACTGTCCAGACCACTGGAATATAATATTAATTTCAGGACATGCATGGGTAAGCTATGTTGTGTATAATACTTACAGCACCTACAATGAGGCCATGTCTACTCAAGCCAGATTCTCTCCCGAGTTTACTCCCAAGTTACAAGAATCAAAACTGCTTTTTGCTTGTTTCTTTGTTTGTTTTTGGTAGTAAGCCTCACCTGTTTTTCGAGCTCAATGGAAGATGTGTATTAATAATTTCAAGTCAATATAATAGGCATAGAATATTATCACCATAAAATATATTATGTGTAAAATAAGTGTCAGGAGATTAGGAGAGGAGTTAAGTCAGGTTAAAATAAATAAAATTTAAATTTACTCATAGAAATTTACCCTGGCATTATTAAAAGTCCATTTTAAAATGCTATTGATTCTTCTCAGAGCTTTTGGTAAAATAGAACAATGTATCTAACGAGGCCACTGTCAGAATTCAATGATATATAATACATATACAAATTTTTAGAAAAGTGGCTATCATGTAGTAAATTCTTAAATCATACCCATTTCATCTGTTAGGAATTTTGCTTGGCTCCATATAATAAGCACACAAAAGCAGCTACTTAACAAAATTAATATACTCTTCTTAGGCCACAGGAATCTGGCGTAGGCAGCCCAGAGCTAGTATGGAAGTCCCCGACTCCCTCCATCTTTTCATTTGGCTCTTATCCTAATGCTTTCAGGATGGCTCCTACACACCCAGGCCTCAAAACCACATTCCAGGAAAAGAGGGAGAGGAAATAGCAAAGGGTGCAATGCAGCTAAGTCTGCCCTTTCATTTCGTTAAGTCAGTAAAATAATAGGATTCCCAGAAGCCTGCTTAGCAGAGCTCTGGTTATCTCTCACTTGCTGGAACTCTGTCATGCAGACCTACGTAGCCGAGGGATCAAGTTTTATAACTGGACACATTGCCACGCTCAGTAAGACCTGCCCCCACTGTGAGTGCCATCAGTGTGTAAAACCAATTCTCATTTGTTTCCAATTTATTATATGGTGGTTCTGTTGGTAAAGGAGTGAAAAGACATTGGGAAAGCAACTTGGAGAGTCTGCCACAACTATCACTGTGCCTCTTTTACACATCACACAGTCTGTCTAAAAGCACTAGATAATTTTGTTTTCCAACATTAATGGCAATTGATTGTCTCCCTAGGACAAAATGCTCAAAGCTTCAGATGGAATAAAAGAAATTTTTGGCTCTGGTCTGACGTCCCACGCACGTCATCACCTCACTGCTGTTTTCATATTTCCACCCAGTTTTGTAGCACCACTTTCCATAAATCATCTCCATTATCCTCTGAGTCAGCTCCCATATAATTAGCTTCACATTCATCATCTGTCTTCAGAGAAGTCACAGTTTCTTCTCGGGGAAGATGCAGGCTTTCCTGCTCTGACCTCAGCCCAGGCTTCCAACTGATTTCTACCCAATTTCAGCCAAATGTGTGGCCCGCAGCTCCTATCTCTACTAACCGGTCAGCCTAGTGTGGTGTTACAAAGACTGTGGTGTGTGAACCACCACTGTTTGGGAGTTCAGTATCTTACGCATGCCTTGGTCCTCTGGAATCAGAATCTGTGAAAATAAGGCCCAAGAACCTTGAATTTTAACAAATACTCCAAGTGATTCTCGTTTATGCTCAAATTTGAGAAAGACTGTCCTTGTCCCCCCAGTGGCTTTTAGCATATCTGTAATGTAAACACTTGGTAGAACTAGAGGGATGAACACTTCAAGCTACGCACTCATACAGACTAATAGCTTGTTCACCTTCTCTGTTAACAAATGCTTTAAAAACTTTTAGTCTCAATGCAATCAAATAACCATAGCTGACTTGGGGAAACATGAACATTAAAAACATAATAAAATAAAGTCAATTATATTGTGCCGTGCCGATTTCCTGAGGGACAATGAATATTACCCTATGCAATCCCTAACCAAATAATTATAGCTGTCTACTTATTGTTTCCTCCTTTTACCCCTGTGCGTTGGAACCTGCCAGAAGCAAGGAATTAAAATATAGTACAGCCCATCATCTATTCACAGAAATCTACTGCAGAAACAGATGAATTTGAAATGCAGGCACCAAAAGGGTTATTTGTGTCCCTCAATATTTTAGTGCAGTGTACTGGCCTTCGTGATCCTCAATGCATATTCATGTTTCTACATTAAAGGATTTCTAGAAGTGTAGTATTCCACGACTTCATCGAGTTTCAGAAAAAAATAAGCTTATCAAAGATCCCTAATCCTAAATATGTAAAATAGGATTAAATATCCTTTGTGTATTCATTTCTTTGTTCTAAAATACATGTATGGGGTGCCTTTAACATGTAAGGCACTATGATGCTACCATGAAGATACAAAATTAGTAACATGGAGTTTGAATGATCTCAAGGAGAAGCAGTCTGAGGATTTGCATTGAGAAGATGATTTTTCCAAAACAAGTGTCCATCAAGGAGTTAATGAAATAACAGCAGTGAAATGAAAGCACATAAATTCAAGAGCATTTAATGGACTACTTACTGTACTACTTCAGTTTGAAATCATTAGTATCATTCTTTGGTAAAAATGAATAGTCTTCTGTTTCCTGGTAGGGCCCAAGCTTTAGTTTATTCTGATAAGGACAGGCACATAGCAGCTCATTTCTCAGTAGGACAACTTAAATAAACAGAAACTGTATTGCAACTGAAAGAAGTTGCTACCAAATTTGTACATGAAACATTTTTCTTAGGTCACACACTCACATTTTCTACCTAAACAAGAATAGCTATTAAGTACTACTTATCTCTTACCTTACTCATAATGCAGTATTCCCCCATAAAAGCCTTATCCACTTACCTGCCTGATACGATTAAACAGTATATAATGATTATTTTGTGCATTAAATTTTACACACAAATGTTCTCATAAAGGTATGTATAATTTTCCAATTTATTTTTGCTCATCAGAAAATACAGAAATATGTGCGCTGTTTTAGATTAAGTGGTCAGGGAAGTCCTCTTTCAGGAAGTGATATTTTAGCAAATAACATTAAGGGAGTGAGATTAAGGAGGTGACATTAGAGCAACTATATTAAGGGAAGGAGAAAACTAGGCTATGATCTGGGAGAAACATATTTCAAAGGCTAGAGACATCCAGCACTGAGATCCTAAGGTGGAAATATCTTTGGAGTATTTGAGAAAACAAAAGAAGTCAAGTGTGGTTAGGGGCAAAATCAGTCAGAGGGAGAACAGTAGGAAAGGAACTGGAAAGGGATGTCAGGAGCCAGCTACTGCAAGTCCTATTAGGCAACATTGAGGAGTTTTGGATCCTTAGTACATATGATGGGAAGCTAATGGATGGTTTGCAGGAGGAGAGCAACACAATTTACTATGCTTTTTCAAAATTAAATGTTTTATTTTGAATTAAATGTAGATTCACATGCAGTTTTAAGAAATGATATAAAGAAATCCTGTGTGCCCCTTACCTAGCGTCCCCCAATGGTAACACCTTACAAATCTCTAGTCCAGTATCACAATCTGGATATGGACACTGATACAGTCAAATATTACAGAGCATTTCCATCACCCTCACATTGATTCCTCTTGTTGCCCTTTTATATCCAACTCCACGGCCCACCCCACTCTGTCCTGACACCTAGCAACCACTATTCTGACCTGGTTCTCCATTTCTATAATTTTGTTATTTCAAGTATGTTCTATTAATGGAATCATAAAAATATATGACCTTTGGAGGTTGGCCTTTTCACTCAGCATAATTCCCTGGAGATTCATCCCAGTTATTGCGTGTATCAATAGTGTATTTCACTTTATTGCTTAGTTGTATTTGAGAGTATGGATTTGCCACATTTGTTTAATGATTCATCTGTTGAAGGAAATCTAGGTTGCTTCCAGTTTGAAGCTATTAAAAATAATGCTATTATAAATATTTGTGTATAGATTTCTATGAAAATATAAGTTTTCAGCGGAGCCTTCGATAGCTCAGTTGGTAGAGCGGAGGACTGTAGTGAAAATATAAGTTTTCATTCCTCTGGAATAAATGTTTAGCAATTGATTGCTGGACAGCACTGAATTTCTAGAAGTGTAATTCCATGACTTCATGGGGTTTTAGGAAAAATAAGCTTATCAAAGGTCCCTATTTCTAAATATGTAAAATAGAATGAAATGTCATGTATTCGTTTCATTATTCTAGAATGCACCTATGAAAAGCCTGTCACAGGCAAAGCACTATTATGATACTATGAAGATATAAAACACACACTTGCTTAGTTTTATACAAAACTGCCAAAGGGTTTTTCAGGGTGGCTGTACCATTTCATACTCCCACCATTAGTTGCTCTGCAACTTAGCCAGCACTTAGCGTTTTCAGCTTTTTGCTATTTTTATTTGTTTGTTTTCATTTTTTAATTTTTGTTTTCTACTTCATCCATTCTAATATGTGTGTGGTGGTATCCCATTATGGTTTAATCTGAATTTCCCTCATAACTAATAACAAGCAACTTTTCATATCCTTATTGCCATTTGAATGTCGTCTTTGGTGAAGTGTCTGGTCAGCTCTTTCATCCAAGTAAGACTTACTTTTAGCTAGTAGTTACATTTGAATAAGTCTTTCCGTTTCTATTTCACCCAAATGAATTTAGTTACGTTTTAATATTTTAAACTTGAAATTCTTAAGAGAAAGATGACTGATCTCTTTCAAAATTAAGTTTTCAACAAACTGATTAAGAAATTTTTATCCAAAATCACTTTTTGAAATGTATTTATAGGACAGAAAGTCTATGCCACAGATGGATCTACTAATTCTATCCCTTTGATCTGAACTGGTATGAATTTTGTAACACACATTTGCTAGTGCAGCAGTCAACAAAGCCTTATCTTTACATATATAATGTCTATAGATAAAAGCAAAAATTAAAGCAATCATCTGAACATTTTAATTCTCTAAAATATGCTTTCTTTTTAATTGGAAAAAAGAAATAAGTGAATGAGTATCTGGATTCTTTGCTTTGCATACTTTGTATATTTAGACATAACTTTTGTGTACCTATTAATTAAATACAATAAAATGTTCAGTAGTTAACTAGAAAAATGCAGAAGTACTATTTATATGATTCATAAAAAAGAAACATAAACAGCTCTTTCTTCAATGGCAAGCAATTCCACACTTACATTCTCCTTAAGGAGAGAATGTACAATATTGATAGGATCATTGGTTTTTATAATGTCTGTTTCATTGTGTTAAAATTTACATATAAGACATCCATTTTTACATAAAGTTTGATGAGTTCTGGCAAACATACACCTTAACTCTCACCACAATTAAGAAATAGAGCTTATCCATCACCCAAAAAGAGTTCCCTCATACCCTTTTGAAATCAATACGCTCCTGCCCCTTGCCCAGTCAACTATTGATCTGGTTTCTATCACCATAGCTTAGTTTTTGTCTGTCCTTGAATTTCATATAAATGGTATCATGTGATATGTTCTCTTTTGTGTCTGGCTTTCTTTGCTTTGCATAATGTTTTTGAGATTCATCCAGCTCATTGGATTTGAATCCCAGATCTTTTTTTTATAGGACATATGACATTTGGGCCAATTATTTATCCTCTGTTTTCTCAGCTGATAAATGGTCTTATTAATACCTTCCCCTTGTGGTTGCTGTAAGAATTAATTTTAAGATACTTGGCTTGGTGCTTAATAACTATGTCAGTATAGACATAAATAATATAATTTACATGACTATGATTTTTTCCTTCAACCCCTCCTCTCACCAGAGGAAGAGTCTGCTGCAAGGCTTATTCAAGTTCAGTACATTCTGTGAAGAATCAGCATGAAGAAAGCTCTACAATCATAATTCTGTATTATTGAACAACAGCACACCCCTCAATTTCTGCCTCCTTCTTTCCTGTCTCCATGGGCTCTCACAAATTGGCAGCAGTCAGCTCTGATTTCTCTGCTCTATCTACAATTTTGTCCCTTTCAGAGTCTAATAATTTCCAAGGAAAGGGTGCAGTATCCTCTTTCCCCCATCCAGAAAAAGAGTGAGTGAGCAGGATCTAAGACATAAAGGAGATCTCTCACAAGAGCTGATGTAAAAGACTAAATTAAAAAGGACTTCCCTTCTAAAAAAAGATCCATCACTCCTGACCCGATTCCATCAAATGAGGACCTGGGATGTGGGAGAGAATGAGCAGTGAGAAGGATTAAGTATCTTCTCCCTGAGTATTTACCCCTGCCAAGTCTTTCCCTGTTTACACTAAAAATGATTTGATATTCTAGTTTCTTTTCACTTTTACAACTGCTCATTCTGTTTTGCATGTGTTCTCTAAGCCCTCTGTCCATCTCTTCTTCTGTGTGCATACATAATATTATAATGTGAGCATCCCTTGAGAGGAAGGGAAGGGAAGGGGAGGTAAGACAGGGCCAATAGTTCCAGCAATTAGCAGCTCTTAGAAATAGGGTTAATGGATTCAGTAAATTAACCTTGCTCTAACCTATAAGACCTATCTTGCAGTGCCCCTGCCTGCTAAAGCATTGCCACCACACTGGGCACAGGCAGGTCATCAACTGAAAGACAGATCTTGTGTGTTTGATCAAAGTTAGATCTATTTCATCTAGGACTTCTCTAATCAATCTGCTGCATCATCATTTGCTCCAATGGGTCTTTAACCCTTAAGTTATTGGAGCCACTTAGTCAGGCATGTAATAACAAACATGAAAGAAAATGTAAACGAAGAATATCTTCAAGCAGCCAATGTTTGGATCCAGGAAATTATTCCTTTGGGCTACTATAAACTGTCTGCTATGAATGGAATATTATTAAAATGAACATGTATATTAGAAATACCATGGCAGAAAAAAAGATACAGGCACATGATTTCAAGTGATAGTTTAATACCTTCATTTATAATTCCTGAGCTTGCTTATTTCACTGAGTATAATAACACCTGCTGTAGGTCACAAAATTCTAATGAAAAACCCATGAGACATGACTACACTTTAAGATATACTCTAATATCTTTTTTTCTTATTATTAGTATCCCATGTTTATTTCCTGAGAGAAATGAAATACTCACAATTAAGACTTTAATAGGACCTTCAGAGATGAATTTTGGGGAGGCAGGAACATTACCATGTAATGACTTTGACAGAGTCCGTGTTAATCAAGGTTGCCGCATACCACTCTGTGCGAGAGAGGCTGTTAGTTCCCACCTAGTCTCTGTTTGCTCCTCTGCCTTCCCCTAACTTCAAGCATCCATTGTAGATGAGTCCTATGACTCACTGTTACCAATGGGATTTGACAACAGTGAGGTCTCACTTTCAGTCCATGCCAAGTAAGAGTGTGCCCTCTCCATGTTCTCTCTTTTTTCCTTATGGTTAAAATACAGGAAGCTAAAATGGCAGACTTAAAAGATGGAAGGAGTCTGAGGCCTTGAGCTTCATAGAGAACCACACAAAAGAGCTACCCAACCTGCTTCAGAGAAAGAAATCACCATATTTCCCTTTAAGTCACTAATCAGGGTTGGTCTATTTTGTTGGCATTAATTATACTGACTAATGGGGGCTCCTTCCCTCATCTGATTTATGTGATAAAATAGGGCTGCCATTGGCAGATCAAAATAAATATTGGCCAAATTTTGATTCCTAAAAATAATACAATGTGGTATGAAAAATATATGAGATCTATCCCTCCAACTCCAGACAACAGGATGAGACATCCTTGCAGATCTATTTACATCCCCCCTCAGGTTGTTTCTGCATGGGTTCGGGTGGGAGTGAACAGGAAGAAGAAGAAATATTATACTTCTCATGGTGGAAGTTTATACCACAGAGTAACCATCAGTCTCAGGGACTATTTCATCTTCTACTTTTCAAATCCCAGGCAAGACATAACAAGAATTTCCACAATGGACTGCTAAAATATCATGGGCTTAGGCAACCATCTAATATGTTTCACATCTATCTACCTTGCATAGATAGGAACGGAGTATTAAATTTTTTGTTTGCTTTGTTTTGTTTCTTCATCCCAAGGTAATTGCTGTATTAAGAATTTAAGAAAAACCAGGCATGGTGGCTCACTCCTGTAATCCCAGCACTTTGGGAGGCCAAGGCAGGCAGATCGCTTGAGTTCAAGAGCTGAAGACCAGCCTGAGTAACATGGCCAAATGGCTGTCTCTACAAAAAACGCAAAAATTAGCCAGGCATGCTGGCAAGTTCCTGTAGTCCCAGCTACTCAAGAGGCTGAGGTGGGAAGATGGCTTGAGCCCGGGAGTTGGAGGTTGCAGTGAGCTGAGATCATGTCACTGCACTCAAGCCTTGGTAATAGAACCAGACCTTGTCCCAAAACAAAACAACACAGAGCTTAAGAAAAAAAGTTATCATAAGACTGATGGTCAGCAGATTCAAACTATTTTTCAGCTGCTTGAGAAAAAATTAATTTTACTATTTCTTTGAAAGCTTAATATTGATATGTTTTCAGCCTTACTTTCTTTTCTATAAGAAAATTAGTCAGGGAAATGAAGCTTGCTTCTACCAGAGTAAAGTAGAAAACTAATTGTTTTCTTGATATAAACACAAGAGCATAACTGAATACTCCTACCTATTTTAGATTCTGGAGGAGTACAGTATCTGCTATCTAGAAAGGCAATCAACTCTATTTCTTTCATTGGCAAATGAGTGATATGAGAATAAAAGATTGCTTATTTTCCCTCTGGGGCTAAAGGGAAAAAAGATTACATAATACCTGCAAATAATTAGTCATCCAATTTCTGTTGAGAGTTTAGTATGTGCTAGGCGTAATCTCAAAGGGACCAAAGAGAAAACATATAGTGAAGGTATTACCTCTTTCAGCAGAAGACATATAATTTCAATTCAGTATATTTTAAAATTTGAAATAAAAATGCATTATTTGGAAATACAATTTATATATATATATATGCATATGTATATATGTATATACCTACATATCTGCACATGCATGTGCATATGTACATATCTCAAACAGCAGCATTGAGAATTGTTTCCCTATGTGATTAATTCATGATGTGATTAAAAAAGATTCTTATGCCTAACGTGGTAGATTGCGAAAACAGCCATGATTTTCCAAAGCTACACAGCCATGATTTTCCAAAGCTACCTGTCTTCATTCCCTTTTATGATGTGACTATATGGCTTCTCCCATCTCTCCTGTCACAGAAGTCACAGCTATTTCTCTACTCCCTTGAATTTGGGCTGGATTTGCAACTTGCTCTGGCCAATACATATGATTACAGTGATAACTTTCCAGTTCTGAGTTTAGATCTTTTTATTTTGGTGGGGGTGGGGGAAACGGTGTCTCACTTCATCACAAGACTGGAGTGCAGTGGCAAGATCTTGGTTTACTGCCACCTCCGTCTCCCTGATTCAAGCATTTCTCCTGCTTCAGCCTCCCGAGTAGCTGAGATTATAGGCACGCACCACTGTGCCCAGCTAACTTTTGTATTTTTAGTAGAGACAGCTTCACCATGTTGGCCAGGCTGGTCTTGAACTCCTGACCTCTGGTGATCTGCCTGCCTTAGTCTCCCAAAGTGGCTGAGATTATAGGCATAAGCCACCATACCTGGCCCTGAGTCTAGATATTAACAAGTCTTGCATGCTTCCTTCCTCCCTCAAAATTTTGGCAAGTCTTCATCTAGACAAACCCAGGGTAGTCTGCAAGATGATGAAATACAAATGGCTGGGTAACCCCACTGCCCTATTGCCCCACTGCCCAGACAATAGCCAATTAACTCTCAGAAGTGGCACTGCCCTTGCGCTGATCACAGATCCATCATGATTAGAGAATCTGATCAAGACCGAAGAGCCACCCAGCTAAACCCAGTCCGAATTGCTAACCCACAGAATAGTAGGCTAAGAAAATTGTTACTTTATGCCACTAAACGTTACCATGGTTACGCTGTAAGAGATAAATGATGCAAACAATAAGGGGCATTTTTATCATTGCATTAACCATGGCATAATTTCCAGTAGGCTGACAAATCATCTTTCATTTACTATTTAAAGGTAAAATTCTCCTTTCTCATTTCTTAACCACAATCCTTTCCTCCCATACTCACCTTGGTGAATACAGAAGCAGGCCTGGGTTTAAATCCCAAATTTCCCACTTCTTTAGCAGATGAACCTTGTGAAAGATACTAGGCGGGTTTAGGTTTTAGTTTCTCCTAATATAAGATGGGGATAATGTAATCTCATACAATATTTTTGGGAGGATTAAATGACTTGATGTAGGTAAATTGTCTAATACTGCACCTGCAACATAATAACCACATATGAAGCAGTTTTATTCTTCCCAAACTTTCTTTTCCTTTCTCGTTAAGTGTGCAGTGATATCTGGTTTCCCCTTCTTTCACTAATTAATTCTGGAGTTATCATCACTCTGATATAAAAACATGGCTAGTTTTTATTATGGTGGCTTACTTTTTGCATTTAAAAATATATTTTTCATGAGCCTTTTCATAAACTAGATTCATTACATTGAATATTTCCCATAATTTATATTAGGGATAAAACTAGCAATTAAAGAAAAAGCATAGCATGGACAAACAACAGCAATTTTAGGGGGAATCAAACTAAGAGAAAAACAGAATAAAAGTCTATCTTGTATGAAGGTACATTCTGTGAGATCATATCACTCTTCTCCTTGAAGTCCTCCAGAGGCTTCCTTTGGCACTTAGAGTAAAATCAGACCTTCTCAGCACAGCCTATATATATAAGGTCCATTATGTTCTGGTCCTTGTCTGCTTCTCCCACCTCACCATCTTCCATTCTTCCCCTTTCTAACTTTGCTTAAATGCTAGTGACTTTCCTAAGGATTTGTGAGAACTCCAGGTCTTTTCTCTCCTGAGAACTATTATACTGCTGCTCTGTAAATCTGAACGCTCTTCTTCCAATCTTCACATGATGCACACATTCAGATCTCTCTCAAATGTCATCTCTTTGGAAAGTCCTTCCCTGATCACTCCTTCCTTTTCTTTTCTTTTTCTATAAGTGATTGGGGTACAGGTTGTATTTGGTTACATAAGTTCTTTAGTGGTGATTTGTGAGATTTTGGTGCACTCATCACTTGAGCAGTACACACTGCACCCCATTTGTAGTCTTTTATCCCTCTCCTTACTTTCAGTCTTCCCCTCAAGTCCCCAAAGTCCATTGTATCATTCTTATGCCTTTGCGTCCTCATAGCTTAGCTCCCAGGTATGAGTGAGAACATGTGATGTTTGCTTTTCCATTCTTGAGTTACTTCACTTAGAATAATAGTCTCTAATCTCATCCAGGTCGTGGCAAACTTTGCTAACTCATTCCTTTTTATGGCTGAGTAGTATTCCATCTTATAAGCATACCACAGTTTCTTTATCCACTAGTTGATTGATGGGCATTTGGGTTGGTTCCATGATTTTGCAGTTGCCAACTGTGCTTCTACAAACATGCATGTGTAAGTGCTTTTTTGGTATAATGACTTCTTTTCCTCTGGGTAGATACCCAGTAGTGGGATTGCTGGATCAAATGGTGGTTTTACTTTTAATTCTTTAAAGAATCTACACACTGTTTTCCACAGTAGTGGTACAAGTTTACATTCCCATCAGTCGAGACCTGACCACTCTTTCTAAGGGGACTTCCACAGTCACCCTCTGTCCCCTTTCCTCACCTTTCTGTCGTTTCCTTTTAAAATTTATATGCTTATTTCATTTTTATCTACTTAACCTATCTTTTAGACTATTACTAGTGTGTTGCTGCTTACTTCTATTTATGAAAATGTTTGTGTTATTTGAGGCAGAGGTATTAAAAACTACTGTAACTTTATTGTGACTTAATGAGGTTTTAATGTTTTAAAATTCAAATGTACACATTTTAGGCTTACAATATGGTGTATTGATGTCTGCATATATTGTCGAATAATTAACTCAAGATAATTAACACATCCATCACCTCACATACTTATTTTTGTGTATGTGGTGAGAATATTTAAGATCTATTCTCTTAGCAATTTTCAAATACAAAGTACATTATTATTAGTTATAGTTACCATGCTGAACAATAAGCGGTCTTTAGTATTTTAAAATGTTTCCTTTATTCCACTCTGTAGGTTGGGGCTTTAAGTCTTCTTTGTGTGCAAACTAGATCAAAACTTCGAGTTGCTTTTTCTCAGCATCTGCCTTATATACCTCTGCTGATAACTTTCAGTCTTTCTAAGTTCCTTTGTTTGGTGTGTCTCTTACAGATCAAGTAAGAGTTAGGTTTTGTCAGCCATTCTGAAACCCTTTTCTTTTTAACAGGTGATGTGACTATATAGTATTGATATGATGACTATGCTTGATCTCAAATCTGTCATAATATTTTGGGTTATATTTACTGTAGCATTCTATTTACCCTATTTCATTCTTCAAATAATGTTTCCTTGCTCTTTTGTTTTAAAAAAAAAAAAAAGCAAATGTTAAGAGAACTTG
>NW_016107528.1:3508529-3565748 GCF_001604975.1 Cebus imitator | reverse complement strand
CTTAAGTTTGCTATTTCTACATTCTCAAAACATGTCCTTTTATGGAATTCTTCCACCCTTGTCCCACCTTTGTTTTTGATGTATTTCACTGGTAACTGCAAAACCTTTTGCCAAAACTCCTCATTCATCTACTGACTGGATGAGGCTCATTTTCAGTTGGTACCACAGGAAGAAAATTTGACTAAGGTATTCCCTGAGGTTTTGTATCTTGTTATCCTAATTATGATAAGAACTTCAGTTGTAGATGGTTTTATTTGTTCTTCTTACTGCTCTGCATAGCTTTGGAAGCATGAGAGCAAAGCTGTGTATTTAGCAATCCTGATTCTGTAGTTTGTCCCTTGTATCCTGCTTTATTTTCTATATAACACCTATCATAAATAAAATTATATGTACAGAGAGAGAGAGAGAGTAGGTATATATGTAATTAGTTTATCACTACCTAAAATTATACATGCATAATTTATATTTGATCACTTACTGTTTGTCTCACCTATAAAAATATAAGCTCTCTGAGGCATTTGTACATTATATCTCCACCACCTGAAATACATGCCTGGGACATAATGGGCACCCAGTAAATGCTGAATGAAGGAATACATGAACAAATGACTGAATCATCACTATCAAACATGTTTAAGCATTTTTGGAAAGACAGATATACAATCAAAGATTTTCAAATGCAATTTCAGGATATATTGGAGAGAACTAGAGAGAGGGAGAAAGATGGGGTCAGGGTATGATACGAAGGGACTTCACTGCTGCTTGCTTTATACAAACCTTATAATGACTTTTTGTCACAATGGGAATTTCCTAAATTTTTCTTATCTAAATTTGAAGATTTAATATTTGGAAAACCATATAATTATTTAAATAACCTCTTTATAATAGAAATTATTCCTGTGACTTAAAAACATTTAAATTATAATCAAATGGCATAATCACATATATAGCTGTCATATAATCTAGTTGAGAAATTGGATTTGAATCTTGTAGGGTAAAATAAAACTGTTTTGTAAATGTTTCTTATTTCCCAGTTTAAAATATAACCCAACTTGCTAAGCTCTTTGGAAAGAATCCATAAATCCTCTACCAAGAAAACTTCTTTTAATGTCTGCCTTAAAAAATGACTTCCTTTGGGTAAATTGCACTCTCCAAGCAATACTTCATTACCTACATGATATATTATAGTCCAGTAGTGAACCTAAGAGTACTTTAGATACTTTTAGATTGCTCTAAACTTTAAAATTAAATGCTTACACTAAGCCAGCTCATCTAACAAAAAGAGCCACCTGAAGAAATTAGGCCAGCGAGGTAATGGTGAAGAAAAAGAAAACACAGAAAGCATTAAATCAGTCAGAAAGTCAGAAAATATAATAAAGTTTTATAGTTTTGGGATTCAGTTCTGGGGTTATTTAATGTAGAACACTTTGTATATTCTTCAGGCTACTGATATGATATGAATAATAAGCACCATAAGTAGATTACATATAAATGGAAGATTGTGGAATTAGAATGCACAAAACTTGATGATTGTTTTTTAAATTGAGATAAAATGTATCTCTCTATGACTTCAGCTATCAGCTCATGACCAATGATGTCCAGATCTTTGTTACCAGTTCTTATATCTCTCATGTCCTTCAATAGTCATCACCAAATAAATGTCTTACCAGCACTTCATCACAATATTGTGAAAATAAAATTTTTTTTTTCTGAGAATGATGGCTTCCAGTTTCATCCAAGTCCCTGCAAAGGACATGAACTAATTCTTTTTTATGGCTGCATAGTATTCCATGGTATATGTGCCACATTTTCTTTATCCAGTCTGTCATCAATGGGCATTTGAGTTGGTGCCGAGTCTTTGCTATTGTGAATACTGCTGCAATAAACACATGTGTGCATGTATCTATATGGTAGAATGATTTATTACCCTCTGGGCATATACCCAGTAATGGGATTGCTGTGTCAAATGGTATTGCTGGTCCTAAATCCTTCAGGAATCACCACACTGTCTTCCACAATGGCTGAACTAATTTATACTCCCACCAACAGAGTAAAAGCATTCCTCTTTCTTCACATCCTCTCCAGCATCTGTTGTTTCCTGACTTTTTAATGATCACCATTCTAACTGGCATAAGATGGAACTAACACCAGAACAGAAAACCAAATACCACATGTTCTCACTCATAAGTGGGAGTTGAACAGTAAGAAGATACGGGCACAGGGAGGGAAACATCACACACAGGGGCCTGTCAGGGGTGGGGGTTAGGGGAGGGATAGCATTAGGAGAAATACCTAATGTAGGTGATGGGTTGATGGATGCAGTAAACCACCATGGCACGTGTACACCTATGTAACAAACCTGCACGTTCTGCACATGTATCCCAGAACTTAAAGTGTAATAATAATAAAAAAAGAAAATACAGATTTTTTTTCTCCATATTGCGTTGCAAATTCAATGTGATTTTAACAAACCCAACAGATTTTTATTTTGGAAGTTATCAGAATTTTTCTAATTTATCTGGAAAAGTAATAGAGGAAAATTTCTAACAATAGACAATATGGAGGCAAA
This sequence comes from Cebus imitator, assembly GCF_001604975.1. Classification (NCBI taxonomy): domain Eukaryota; kingdom Metazoa; phylum Chordata; class Mammalia; order Primates; family Cebidae; genus Cebus; species Cebus imitator. Next base: position 3,563,179 of record NW_016107528.1, on the reverse strand, counting down.
TAGTATCCTTCCAAACATTGAAACTATTATAAAGCTAAATTAAAGCCAAGGTACTGGCACATAATTAACAAACAGTTATCAACAAATTTATTTCATCTTTTCTCTTTTTTTCTTTATCAAGATAAAAACCCATAAACGTCTAAATAAATAGATGGGTATATTATGTACCTATCAGTACCAGAGGTTTGAAACTGCAAGTTGCAAGCATAATTAACAGCATCTTTCCTGTCATAACCTGGTGGAATAATAGCAGCCTCTAGACAACCTGCTCTAAGCTTTGATATAATAATACTTCTGACTGTACAGTTCATGTAATAATGATTTCATCTTTACAGTAGACAAGGGCAAAAAGGGAAAATATAACTCATTAAGTTTTATGAAAAAAAGTTTATCTTCCTTAGAGAATATAAATTGATTACAGACACTATACTTTAAGGGACAATTCCTTAGAGAATATTATAAAGTATTTTCCAACTTGAAAAGAAAACAATAAAACAAGAGTAAGTCAGAAGCCTTCCTTGCCAGCTCCCAACCCCAGACTAGGCGAAATGCCCCTATTATAAGCTTACATACATGTATGGAAAATGTTCAGAACAAAGAAACCAATAAAAGATAACACAACAATAAAAAATAATACAAATAACAATATAACATTATAATCACTTAAATAGCATTTACATTGTATTGGGAATTATAAGTAATCTAGAGATGATTTAAAGTATGCAGAGGATGTGCGTAGGTTATATGCAAACACTCCACCATTTTATTTAAGATATTTGAGCATCAGGGGATTTTGGTATAGGGATGGGGGGTCCTGGAACCAGTCGTCAGTGGATACTGACTCTACTACTGAATGTAGGACTTGGGTTCATCTTGATTACTATCATATCCTCAATGCCTAGCACAGTGCTTGGAACAAAATAGGTGCTAAAAATTTGTGTTGGATGAATGAATAATTAAATAAATGCATTGAGGTTGAAATCAAGTCCATGATGCTTAGTTTTATTTGGATGGCATATACATGCATACACAATAAATCATATACTGTACCAGTATCAGAAATATGTGCAGATGAAAACATACATAAAAATAGATTTGAATAGTATAAATAGATTTTCTAACATTTCCTGCTAATGTGTATCTTGGGCACCTGCTGGAGTGAGCACCACCTCTATTGTTACCATCACCTCCACCATTCTTGTCACTTTAAAGGCAATTGATCTAAAGAACCACTAATATTTTCAAATATTGACTTATTTACTGGTGACAGAAAACATGAAAAAGAGATAGCAAGCTAGAAAAATACACTCAGTGTCAGTCACGATTAAGCAAGTGGTCAATGGTACTGTGGCCACAGCTAGTGCAGATCAGCATTTCTACCCCACAACTCTGTGAGGTGACATAGTTTATGAGAAAGCACTGGGGTTGCTACTTTTATTGCTGATCCTGCAGGTTGCATAGTGAATAGAAACAACCTGATTTTAAGTAGGGTCTAATTTGCCCAAGTTCAATATTCTCATGTCAGTGATATATTACAGACTCCAAATGTTGCAAAGACATTATCTAGCCTTTATGGATCCAAATGCCTAGTTTAATCTAAGCTCAGAGAAAGTGATTTCTCTGGAGAATGAGTGATCCTGCTTAATAAAAACATTCAAAGCTGTTCTCTATTTCAGTTCCTAGTTTGCCCTTTTTCTTTGCTTTTGAGACTGGTCTTTTAGACTTACACATTTTCTTACTGGAATGTACATGGATGTTGTGGAAGCTGTTTACCAAATGAGTCTCAGAAATTTCCTAGCCAATTCTCTGTAATTCACAGGGGAATCATGGATGTTAAATCCTGAACTCAAACCATCTGCAGATACACCTTTAGAAAAGATAACAGAGGCTTAGCAAATATGACCATATGTATTTTTATAGGAGTTGTTTCCTTAGTTATAATTTACAACAATAATCATGAAAGTTGATAAACTGAGGCATGTACGGACTCCATCACGCTCTACTGATAATATATGCTAACTATCACACGTATCAGAAATCTCAGGGTTTCTCCTTACTCAACCAGTTAAGCTGTATTACTTGTAAATTCATCATTTATTATTTGTCATTCATCATTCAAAAACCAGAATTTTACATTTATTCTTTTCAAGTTTCTTGACTGCTGCTATTTTCTCTGTGCCAGCCTTCTCTCCTCCTTCCCTCTTTTTTACTCTCTCATTTCATTTCTCTTATTTCCTCTCCTCCTTAGATCCTGATTTCTTACCTGATATTGCTGAATCACTAGCAGAAGACATATATCTTCCATCTTAAATTTGAATGGAGACTAGAGTTAGAAACCCTCATGTCATATTTAAGAAAATGTGAACTGGTACAAAGCCAGTATTTAATGTTTGTTTATTTAAAAGGTCCCTAGCTACCTGACTTGGGATTTTAAAACCCATTTAATTTGAGGTCCAAGAGCAATATTATACAATTTCTTTCAGTTTGTAATGGTCAGATGTTGAAAATTCTTTCCATATAAATTCGTAAATTATAAACAGAAAGGCAGGAGGTTAGAAATGCTGGGAAGAAAGAATAAATCAGAGACCACCATAGACAGGGGAGGAAAAGTGCAGCTTGATGTTGCTGTAGTGCCTGAAAGAACAACAGAGAGTGCTGCTTTTGAGCTAAGGCTTTATCTTCCACATTCTCCAGATGTCAGGCAAATGTGCTGTCTGTGATGGGCAGACCATTACAATATTAGCAGAGATGTGTTTATTGCTTTGGCTAATAGAGTTCAGAGTTCCCTGGAAACATAATATTGGTCAGACAGATTTCGATGAGGTGAGGAAGAAAGTCTCTCTTTGTGGGAGGGAGACAGAGAGGGGAATGATAAGCGGGGAGAGGCAAGAGCCTGTCGGGCTTGGTGAAGCATGACAATGAGAGACTCAGAAAGCCAAGGGAGATTATGAAGATTCTGTGTGCCTTGGAGGCTCCTCTGGGGTGGTTAAGAGAATGTGGAGCCCCTCTGGGGTGATTAAGAGACCCAGGAGGGAAAATGGGCAGGCAGTAAGGTGGAGATGGGCCATGGTTACTAATTGAGGGTCTGAGAGAAGTAGGTCTGAATCCTGGCAAGGAAAGATGAAGCATTTCAAGAAGGTACCAATCAAGTCCAAAGGAAGAGATCTGGAATTAGAGGTCAGTGACCATAGCAAGCAAGTTAGGGTCAGTGAGTTTGGAAAACGGAGCTTGCAAAGACACTAGATGCTGATGTGATATGTCAGATATTTAATAATTAGTACTGAATAGGCACCAACTAATCAGAAGTGATTCCAGGCAGAACTTTGAAACAATGTCTCCCACTTAGTTTTGGGCATCTGGTCATGGGACTGTAGGGAGGTTCAGGTCAGGAGCTCCAGTGGACCACCAGGTGGTAGGACACTTGGGGAACTTGAGACAGCAACTCTTTACCATAACATGACCAACCGAGATGTTTACTGGGAAGTGGCTGTCTAGCCAGTACATCCCTAGGCTTCCTTTTCAGCATGGTGAGACCATGTGACTAGTTCTTGCCAAAGGAATGTGAAGGAAACTAATGTTTGGCTTACAACCTCAGTGATTAAGCATTGCGTGTGAGATTATTTTCCCAATGACAGGGAAATCTTGAAGCTACAGGATGGTGAAGCTGTGCGATAGCCACAGCCATAAGACAGAAGCCCCTTGGAGCTGCTCAGGAGAACTGTCCCCCAGGAGAAAATCAGAATTGGACTTTACATGACTCAGAATTAAATTTTATTACATTAACCTCCTTAGATTTGAGGGTTTTTAATAGCACCTTATAATATCTTTTGTATACTGTATAGCTTTCTCTAATAAAACTATGGCATAAAATACTTGAGTACTTTAATGCATCTATTTTACACTGATAAATATGAGCAAATTCTAAGTTTGCACTTGTCTCTCCTAGAGGCTGTGAGACATTCTTCAAAGACCTTTAGGTTATTTCAAGAAACAAGTTTCTGGATCTTGTGGTAAAATCTTTTCAAAAAACAGAAGATTTTGTTTTTATTTTCTACTTTAGTACATTTCAGACCGTGATTTCCCTTTATGTTACAGAAAACAAGAGATTTCCATTTACACTAAGAAGCTCATTTCACAAACTCAAAACCCAAACAATCACATATTAGATTGTGATCTCTCTCAAAGAAGATACTAAGCAGTGAGTCTTGTTCATCTTTGTACACATAGCACAGAATCTATAGGACTTATCCAATAAATGTTCGCTGAATGCATGAATGGGTGAATAAACGAAATCATTGCTTCTAGAAAAGCAATGTGCTGAGAAAAAGTAAATTAAAAGGCAACTGGGGAGGCCAATCTGGAGTCTTCTGCTAATTAACTTTAGAATATAGAATTCTCCGTGAACCAGTGGGCTTTATTTCTTAGAAGGACTTTCATGACTTTTTAGTTTTAGCTCTCATTTTACACTGAGGGCTGTGGCCCAGGGAAGCAAAGTCATCAACTTATACCTGTGGAATGATTTTATATCAAAACGTAGATAAAACTGTTGTTTTTGTAATCTAAGAATATTATATTCCCTATACGATGTCACATTATTTTTTATACAGCTGTTTTTCATCTTCAAAACATGATAACCACATTGATTTAACCCCAAATGGTTGTAAAGAGAACAACAGTGTCAAAGTGCTACATCATTCTCACTATCAAAGGAATGAGGATCCTTTCAGTCTGGAGACCTGATTAGTTAATTCAGGTCCATGTGAGATTGTGTGCATGATTACATCCAAGGGTTAGGATTATTGTTAACTTCAATGTGTCATTAAAAAAAAATTCTATGGTACTTACTTATCCTGGATGCAACACAATACCGCCTGTTCTCAGATATTTCTTGTGAGATTGCCTGAAGGCATGAATTGTCAGCCAAAGTATAGAACTCAAAGTTTTAGAGTAAGAAAATGATTATTCAGTTTATCAAAAAATAAAGTATTTGATATGGTTTGTCTGTGTCCCCACTGAAAACTCATCTTGAATTGCAATCCTAATGATCCCCATGTGTCCATGGAGGGACGAAGTGGGAGGGAGGTGGTTGGGGTGGTTTCCCGCATGCTGTTTTCATGAAAGTGAGTGAATTCTCACGAGATGTGATGGATTTATAAGTGTTTGGCAAGTTCCTCCTTTTCTCACTATTCTCTCTCCTGCTACCATGTAAGAAGCTCCAAGCTTGCTTCCCCTTCACCTTCCACCATGATTGTACATGTCCTGGGGCCTCCCCAGCCATGCAGAACTGTGAGACAATTAAACCTTTTCCTTTATAAAATTACTCAGTCTCAGGAAGTTCTTTATAGCAGTGTAAGAATGGACTAATACAGTATCTTTGTAGCTACAAAGCAGTTGTGTTGGAATTTTTATCATCCTGAGAGCTGACTTTACTTTTAATTGGCTTAAGTGCCTTATCCAGTAGTTCTTCAAAACAGAGGATCTACATTTGATTTGAGGTCAGTTTCCAATGTTCCTCTAAAGAGGAATATTGGATCAAGCAATACTCTGCTTCTATATCCGGATACTTTTTAGGCGGAGCTAGAGCTAATAATCCCAGCCTGAAATACAGGATGAGCAATATAGAGTGTGATTACTATTCTCCTTAGCTGATTCTGCACACTTTAAAATGATACAGCAGAAGGTGCCAAGGGGCAGCTTGAGGAGAATTATTTGCATGACTCCTAATTAAATGTGTCAGCCATGACTGATCACTGGTCTTGCCATTTAATGAATGCACTAAAACTCAGGCTGGAGATGCATGGGACTGACTTTTCCTGCCCTCACGAGTGATGAGGGAATGTGATCACAGAAGGAGGCAAAACTGGGCAGCAGGCAAACTTGATTTCAATGCCTCTATTTTCACTGTGTGCCCTGCCCTCCGCGTACAGCACTCTACCCATCTGAAGGAGCTTAGTGCACACCAGTGAAAGGTTTGTTCTTTCTTCTCACTCTAACCCCACATCCTAGGAGTTTGTCAAGTGCCTAGAAGAGAACATTGTACTTTGGTCATTGGGTTTCTGGTGTAAAGCTTGCTCTGTTAATGGTTTTTTTTCCTCCCTACAAAACCTTATGGTTTTCTTAAAATTCACCAGAATATCTAACTCATATTTGTAGACTAATTGTTTCAATGAATCTTTATCAATGCTTAGTTTGTCAGGCACTGTGCCAGGTGTTAAGGATGCAAAGGTATTAAATAAATACATTGTTCTCTGCTCCTCAGGAGACTGAGATAGAAGTCGTTTGTGTCAGTTACAACACACTATGATTGCTGCAGTGAGAGAAGACCTTATGAGAACAGAAAGGGGAACCTAATCTAACCTTGGGATGGGGATGGGTGGAGCTCCAGAGGCTTCCTATCACTCAAAGAATGTAGCCAAAATAGAAATCAGGCATACCCCAGAAAGGAAAAAATTATTCGACTTCATGCTTTTTGTGAAACCTTTAACTAAGAGTCAATAATGAAGTTTGGTGCGGGTAGAATGTCCCTCAGACTCCAGGGCCCACTTATGGCCCTGCCCAAATCTTAATGGGCAACACTGAAGGTGAATGACATTTGCTTCTGGAATCACTCTCTCCCCTCCCAGAGTGAGCAAGAGTGTCTTTATTCACCTCCAGGCCCTACCTGACCAGTCAGGTCCCAGTATCTGTGGGACCAAGGCCTACTTCCACCTCATTCTGCTGCCTCTGCCTGGAAACTCCTGACCCTCAACACCACTCCTTCACTCTTCAATTAATTTGTTCTTGACCTCTGGGCTCAGAGAAGTTATGTTTTTCCAGAAAACATTCCTACACTCTTCCCTGAGAATGCTATCATAGCCACTGCTTAGTTACTTCCAGTCTTTCACAAATTACACTAAAGACCGTCTTATATTTTCACTTGTCTGATTTTGAAAAGACAGATCTTTATCTTCTTCCTCTTTTAACACAATGCCTGGGAAATAGTAGATGTTCATAAGGTGGGTAGTGGGTAGATGGATGAATATTGTGCCCTTATTTTTTGTCACATTTAAAGAACCCCTAAAACTTCCAACAATTATCCTACTCAAAGAGTAACTCGTGCTACATTTCTTCTGTATTTCCAGCTAGTTGTATTTCATGCATCTTTATAAATCTGAAGCATATTTTCTTATATTAGAAGTGAGACACATGATTGGTCATGGAAGTACATTCTCTACACATTCATTTAGGAGAGTTACAAGAGAAAATTAGAATCTGGTGATCTCTCAATTTGTATTCTGTGGTGCTAGTAATCAGCCCATAGCACTTGCTGATACACTGCAGCCTAATAAACTTTACAGAGGGAAATCTGCTCAGTCTCACTTGAGCCTGAATGATCCTAATATGTCTACTGATTACCTTGTAGTCATATTCAAGAACCTTTGTCCGAATCACATCTCCTTTCCTTTACTAGTGTCTCCATGGCCTCAAACACTCTCTGGAAAATTCTGTTTTCCAAATGACAGCTGTTTTGATCATAAATCACTTTCTCATTAATATTACTTGATTCTTTAATTACTCGATCTGGTTATTAACCAACAAATAGTCAAATCATAACTTCATTTATTCTCTGTAAATGCAGTGCTTAAGGGACAGGCTGGTCTCACTGTGATTCCTGTTTAGCTTTTCCAGTCCTCCTGCTGTGGCACACTTATGGAAAAAGATAGAGTGCAAAGAAGCCTGCCACCATGGTTAAGCTCTGCTAGTGTGCATGGTAACACTTTCTTATTACATTGGTCAAAATACTTTAAATAATTTTAATACCAGAAATAGCATGGAGCAAAACTTTAAATGAAGAACCAGGACAAATGATTAGGATGGGAACATTTCTTCTTGATTCCCGATTTGATCTATATATAGCTCCAAAATCTTAACCTTTGATCTTGATCTCTATGCCAGGCTTGAGACCCACCAGACAACTCCATTCCATAGAGAACTCAAACTTTACAGTCTAAAATGGAGCTGAGTTACCTTAAAAATGACTGGCTTTTTCTCCCTGATCCTGATGTCTCAGACGTCATAATTATGAGTTACTAGTATCTCCCACCTACCTTGCCATCACTGTGCTAGGCATCTTACACAAATTACAGCATCAAATCCTCTCACATCCTGTAAACTCGATAGCATTATCATTATCCCAATAAGAAACAACTGAAGCTCAGAGAAGTTAAGTAATTCCCTTACAGTCATCCAGCTAATAAGTGGCAGAGCAAGAATTCAAATCCAATTCATAGAACCCATATTCTTAATTTTAGGCTACTGTTTGACTCAATTTCTCATAAAGTAATTAACATAATCTTTTGTTGTTCTTTTATTCCAGAAATATTATGTCATAGAGGACCAGTATTTGTGGAAAATAAAAGCAGTATTGCTAGGTTGGGTGTGGTAGTTCATGCCTATAATCTAGCACTTTGGGAGGCCAAGGCAGGCAGATCACCTGAGGTCAGGAGTTCAAGACCACCCTGGCCAATTTGGTGAAACACTGACTCTACTAAAAGTATAAAAATTAGCCAGTCAGGGTGGAAGATGCCTGTAATCCCAGCTCCTCTGGGGCTGAAGCAGGAAAATCTCTTGAATCCAGGAGGTGGAGGTTGCAGTTTGCTGAGATCACACCCCTTAACTCCAGCCTGGGCAACAGAGTGAGACTCCGTCTCAAAAACAAAAACTAAATCAGTATTGCTCTAGCAATTTAAACACACCTTGATACAGACCAAAATCAGTGATGTCCTAAATAGTATTTTGCAATCTGCATTGTGAACTTTCTGACTTGGCAACATTGTGACCAATTTAACCACGGATTCCAAGTTCCTTTATTTGTTTGGTTTTTTTTTGAGACCAAGTCTCTCACTCTGTCGCCCATATTGGAGTGCAGTATTGCAATCTCAGCTCACTGCAACCTTCGCCTCCCAGGTTCAAATGATTCTCATGACTAAGTCTCCCAAGCAGCTGGGATTACAGGTGTCCACCATCAGGCCCAGGTAATGGATTCCAACTTCCATAAATAACTCAATAGAAGAATAATTCCAAGATAAGTAAAAAGAAAAAACAGTTACAGTTTACTAAGGTCCTAAAAATAAATGCCACAGGTGTCACCCGAAGCAGAATAGCTAAACACGCATAAAAAATAAGCCGGCCAACTGATACTTGTGTCATCCTAAATTCACTGAAAAAGGATATTCCATATTGAAATAAGATTGAGGATTTTAAAAGGACAATGTTCTTTTAGCTGTTATGATTCTAACTATCTGCTAGTATGCTCAGCCACATGCCCCATGCTTGGGAAATCTGTTACATGACAGGTATCAGATTCTTTATGATATGTAATTGGTAATTAGCTATACAGGCAGACTGTTGGCAAATGTATCACATTTTCCTTTTTGAAATTTAGGCAAAGTGCTCTCAGTTGAAAATATACATTAAAGAGTCTGATTTGGCTTCTAGGTTGATGCATGATTGAAAGTAATGATTTTCTACCTTTCAAATAATCACATGTGACCTTCTAAAATCCCTATTATAAATAGCCTGTTTCTGAAATCATGCCTCTGTGTGGCCACAACCAATTAATTACACCACACTACCGAAATGGTTTCCTGCCTTACTTTCCATAAAATAGTTCATTAGCTTTGCGGGGATTTTACTTCAATACTATATTTAGTTTGCACTCCCCGGGATGTTGCAAACAGAAGAGTGGGTTCCCTAGGGAGGAAGCAGTGGGGTTAAAAGAACAATCAAGAAATACAGATATGGCTTTCCAAATATTCTTGGTTATAAAGAAAAAAGCATCACAAGGGATGCTAGTAAGTCAATAGCACTGTTTTTCTAGTAGGCTTTCCTTTTATGATTATTTCAGGTAAGTCATAACTCAGCTTTCTCTAACAGGAAAAACATACTGTGAATCTCAGGGAACAATATCTATTATTATTGTTGTTGTTTTTATAATGCTTAAAATTGTATTGAGGCCTGGTATAGAGCCCCTTGTAGGTAGAATGTGATTGCTGACTAGACTTAATAACTGTATTAAATGGTCAGAGTGATTGTGAGGAGAGCAGTTGACAGAAATAGTTACGAGAGAGGAAGAAAGCTCAGCTTGAAGAAAAATCAACAGATCTGAAGTTGGGTCAGATGGAATGTCCAGCTTTGGTGCTGCCATGTAAAACTTCCCATGAATTATTTCAGTTCCAGGGTCTCAGTTTCATCTTTCAGTGAACTAGCACCTAAAGCTAAGATTTCTTAAGTCTCATTTGGTTCTAGAATGCTATGGTTCAGTAACAGTTTAAAACAGTTCACTATGTTTAGAATCCACATTAGGCTTACAGCAAATGCATCCCATCATACAAATGGCATGGCTTGATGATAGTAGACATGGCTCATGGAAGGGAAGTTAGGCTACACAGATGCAGTGTACTCACAATGGCCAGCATGCACAGGTGTTACTAATGTAGTCCTTATTTTCCAGAGGAGAACTGAGGCACAGGGGAGTTATGTTATGTGCCCAATGAGCCTGTGCTCTTAACAACTACACTTCCCACAAGCCACTAGACATATTCCAGAAATTGTACAACACAAAAAACATAAATGATAACTATTTTTTTAAGAAAAAGTGGAGAAAAAGAACAAAATAGTTAATAGATAAGGCTGATATGGGAGACAGGGGCTTAGATATGAAAACCTCAGAGGTAGACAGACTTCTCAGTCACAGAAGGTACTGGTCCACCTAGGCCGTGCTGGAGGGGGAGGTCCTCCTGAAACCTACAAGCCCTGAGGAACGGAGCAGAGAGCAAACTCCTGCAGGAAGGTCTGTTTGCTTGTTTTTGTTTTCTCTCCCAACTCACTAATCAGATGAGCCACTTGGGTACTGCTGAGTGAGGAGTGGATGAGAGGCCAGAGTGCTCCAATCACCATGCCAGTTGGAAAGAAAAATTGGAAATGGAGAAGAAATGTCCCATCCTTATCATTTCTGCTGGTTTTAAATTTATAATTTAGTTCCTCATTTCTGTGCTATTTCTGGTGTTAAAATTAGTTAGAACATTTTGACCAATATGAAAAGAAATGGTTACCATGCACACTGGCGGAGCTACCATGGCAGGCTTCTGCACACTCTCTCATTTTCCCATTCACAAGTGGGCCACAGCAGGAGGATTGGAAAAACTAAACAAGGGTACAGAGTGAGAACAGCCTGTTCCTAAACACCACATTTACAGAGACTGTATATTCTACTGACTACCGAGTACAGCCTGCACCAGCAACATATCATACCTCATTCTTTCAGGGGTCAACTCATTTTTCATTCACACATTAACTTTGCTCTGATACAAACTGACAGAGCACACCAGATTGCATTATATGAAGCTGCTCGCAGGTGATGACGGTCAGCCTGCAGCAGAGATCAAAAGCAGCTAAAGCAGTTCATTCACTAACGTGGCTCCAGGATGCTTGCTTTGATGGGATAAATCACAATCCAAGGAAAGATCTGAATAAGAAAATATGTATTTCTTTATTCCTAAGAGTACAAAATACCAATAAGGTAACTCAACTAAAACTATCTTTTGGAAGCCTCTGCTGTCTAACAATCAGAAAGTTAGTATAATTACAATATTGCACTAGAGTACTAGTTAACAGCAGAAGAATTGCTGTCCTCTTTATAAAATGATGTTGTGTGATTAGCATCCTACAGAAGACACCTTCTCTGACAACACTGATTTTCTATTCTGCTCTTTCATTTCAGTATCCTTTGGCCATACCTAGGAGAGCATTTTTAGAGTCAGATATTTCAGCAGCATCTTATGTAGCACCTGAATGAAGCAAGACAATCTCAAAAGCAGCACTGAGCATCATGGAAGTAATTATAAATAATTATGTCCTCACAGTATGTGGGCTCATAAATTTTAATAGAGCTCTCTCTGCAATGGTGATTGCCAACTTTCCTGACATTTGTGGGATCAACGTTTATCCAAATAGAAATAATATAGTCTGAAAAATTGCATAGTCAGCCTGAATCTTCCCTTCCTCATTCCACACTCCAAGTTATTTTAAATGCATAAGGTTTGGTGGAAAGGAAGAGGGGAAAGCTATCCTATTTTGTGAGTTCTGATGTACACTCCTGACATTCATTTTCCTGGCAGAGATATAGGTCATAAAAAATAGCTCCAAAGCAGGCAGACACATTGGCTGCCAGCAGCTGGAAGTTCCTTCTTTCCAAGCGGCCAAAATGAGGTTGACTTCAGCAAAGGAATCGGAAGAGGCTGCTCCCTTTTCTCCCTCTTTATTTGCTGTTGGCTGGAGAGGGGCTGGGAAAGAAATCAAGCCCACATGTTAAAAAGGCACTAGGAATACCCAGCATGACTGCACTTTTATACTATGCTCCTGTGTGCAGTAGATTCCCTTTATGTAGTGAGCTTCTCTAGTACATTTAAAAATCATTGATTAGTTGACAGAATCTGTGGATAAAGAAGGAGACTGGAAACATTAGGAACTGTTGACAATGAAACACCATTGGGAAAGGAAGTGTAACATCTTTACAATTATAAAACAGATCTTTGAGAAAACATGATTTTATATAATTAAAGACAGTTAACAGATACGTTTTAGAAAACACTGTTTGAATTTGAGTTCTTTTAAAAGCAGAGCCAGAGAAAGGAACCTGTGGTGAGCAGGTGGTTTATCTGGGAGGTGATTCTGGGAAATAGGAGTGAAGTAACAGGCAGCAAGACTTAGGAGACTGAAAGTTTGTGTTCCCTCCAAATTCAAATATTGAAGCCCTAATCCCCAGTGTGATGGCATTTGGAAGTGAAGCCTTTGGGAGGTAATTGAGCTTAGATGAGGTCATGAGGAGGTGGTCCCCATGATGGGATTATTGTCCTTAAAAGAACAGAGATCAGGGCTCCCCCTCCTCTCTCTGCCATGTGAGGACACAGAGGAAGGCAGCTGTCTAAAACCAGGAAGAGAGCCTTCACCAGAAACTGAATCTGCTGGTACAGGTATCCTGGACTTCCCAGCCTTTAGAACTCTGAGAAAATAATTTTTGTTTTTGAGCACCTTGTTTATGGTGTTTTCTTATGGCAGCCTAAGTAGACTAAAACAGGGAGGGTGAGACAGGAAAGGAGAAAAAGACATTGTAAAGATATATCATGCATGTCTATCTCACTCATTTCAATAGTGTTTCAATACTGCTATTATCTGAAAAGCATACAGAAAGCTTTCCAGAAATGTCCACTTGAAAGATGGAAGGCTCGAGAACTTATCTCCTGGCTCTGGTCTTCTATCAATTAGGGGTGATGTGAGGGTGGCAGTGTTTCAGGGCATTACACTTCCAGGCCATACTTGCGAGTGTAGACCTACGGAGCTGTGCTGTCAGAAAAGCCTTGGCAAATGCAGAAAGGCAGGCATGGTGTGCTTAAGGTAGGATGCTACCTGTGTGCTGACCTGCCTGCTCTGCTGCTGAGGCTAACATCAGAAGGAGGCAAGGAACCCTGTAGGGAAACTCAGAGGCACCTGCTACACACATCTACTGAACAAAGAAGATCATTTCCTAGTCTTGATGTCAACTGCTTCAAGAGCTTCTAACAGTGTTCCATATACAGGTTGCATATATTCAATGCCTGAGGTGACATTCACTGTCTGTTTCCTGCAATTTTCAATTCTGAACTTTGTGTCTCTGACATTGTTTTTTTATTTTTTCCTCATTAAACTTTTTTAATGCATCTCAAAATTCTGTGACAAATTTTTGGTCAAGTTGTTCCCATTAAAAAGTACTGATTTTTTTAAAAAATCCATTAAAAAGTACTGATTTTTAAAAAAACTAATAACTTAAAACTGCCACAAGCAAAAAAGAAAATCAAAGTGGCCCACAAAACATTCTCCTTTCCTTCTGAAGGTTTTACGATGCATTGTTATCATTAACCAGTTGGCTGAAGTTTCTGTTATACTCACACTTAACACATATCTATGTGAGTCGTAAAGTGGATTGTAATTTAAAAATAACAAGGACTTTTAAAAATTTTATCGTAGTTTTAACATTAGTATGGCTTGTGTTTTGGATACATTTATTTTTAAGAAAATAATTGATAAATATAACTCCATGAGAATGAAAAAAAAAAAAGCATGACCCAAACATGCCACATACAAAATGCAAAGAATTAGAAAAGCTTATTTTCAGAAAAAACAACTTTATTTATAAGAGGAAAAAGCCTCAGAAATCAATAAAAATAAAGGTGCATAGGACAATAGAAAAGTTAGTAACTTATGTAAGAAAAAAATGCAAATGGCAAATAAACATTTGAAAAAGACACCTCAAAAGATGAAAGGGAAAAAATAATGAATTCAAAATTAGCAATCAAAAGAATAATTATGACAAGTATTCAAAGGGTTCAAAGAAATAGGCATCTCATGCCCTCTTGTTGAAGTGTAAAATCACAGCAATTAGGATGTCAACATGGCAACCTAACTGTAAGAACCTCAAAATTCTATTTTCTGGGATTTAGCCACACAAAGGGGTATTTGTACCACTGAAAACTATCATTATTTATAATGGCAAAAATAATCAGCACAAAAGAAAAGCCAGTAATAAAGAATTGCTTAAATAAATTATTCCTATGTTGCTACTTATAACTAGGTTTTCAATGTATATTTTAGAAAAGATTCATAACATATATGTGAAAACACAGTTGGTGATATAGTATGTATATTTCCTTTAAAATACGGAATATACATATAGGGAAAAACTGGAAAGTTGTATGTCAAATAGTTACCTTCGGGTGGTAACATTTCCCATGATGTCTTTTTCTTTCTACTTTTTGTATTTGCACATTTTCCACAATGAACATATGTACTTTTAAAACACTAATAAAAGCTAATTATCTTTCCAAAAATCTACTTCAGTATTAAAATTAATTATGACTAAGCCTTGAGTGGGTAGCTCCAACTATTTTTTCTCTTTCCACCTTTCCTTTTAAAACGTTTTATCTTTTAAAGGAATATATTAATTTTGGAACTTATAGTATATCCAAAATTTAAAGAGTTGCTCTAAATTCTGTCTATTCTTCTTCAGTTAAATCTTTTTATAGGAAAATCCCAGAAAATCTTTGGAGTCATCAGGGATAAAAATTATAGATCTTTTACTGTTCCAGCACCAGAATATATCCAGATAATGAATATCTAGTCATTTAGACTGAGAGTGAGTGATAGCAGGAGAGATAAAGGGAAAGAGGAAGACAGAGCAAAGGAAAAACAAGAAAAGCAGGTAAAAAAAATTACAAAATACAGCTTGAATGTTCAAGCTTGTTTTGTTTTGGTTTATTTCTTGAGTTCAGGAAGCCAGATACGCTTATTAAAAGATTATTAAACTTTGGTTTTTCAAATATGACACTTTTGTAACATCAGGGATAGTAAATTGGAAGATAATTATTAAACCATTCGAACTGAAAAGTTAAAAAAAAAAAGTTGTTCTTTGAATTAAAAAAACCAGAAAGATGATAATGCTTTCTCAACTTGCCCATTCTTTTCATGGTTATTTTCCACTAATTGTGAATTTAACAGCAACAACAAATAACCTAATCTATTATTAAATGTTTCTTTTCTATTCATGTTTCTGATTTGCATATGCTCCTTATCAAGTTTTCCAAATTTTTTATATGATGTATTGAATATGCAAAAATGTTACAAATGCATGAACTTTAAGGACGTGTATTAACGGCCTTGACGTAACCAAAAGAAGGAGACTGACATTCTCATATGCCCTTCCTGTCTTTTTGGTGGTCTGTTACTGCCTTCTCATTGCAACAGTGTTCTTTGGGAACTGAAAAAGAGACAATTCCGAGGTTTATGATTCACCATTTTCTGGGTGATTTATTTTTCAGCCTGGTCTGGCACATTTTGTTTCTCTTTATTTGTTCTTTTCTAATTAGAGGAGGCTGACAAAATGATATTAACATAATTGAAAATAGACTGGAGAAAGCATTTGGTGAACATAAAATCCAAACAATGGACTGGGATGTAGGGAGTCCAATCAGAAAATTCAATAACACAAGTGCAGGCAATAAATAAGGCAAAAGGAAATAAAGGGGCAGAAAAGTAAATAAAGGGGCAAGAGCAAGGTGATGGCTAATCAGGAGGCATCCATGGTAGGACATGAGTCAAAAGACAGGATTCAGCATTCAAGTTATGGTGGATACTTGACCAGAACGCAAACTGAATAGAGAGACCAGCATTCAGGGCAGGAATGTAGTTTCTAAAAGGACTAGGATGCTAGGGAAGGACATTTGGACAGTAACCCATGTACTAGAGAGCTGGGATAGAAGAAGGAGGAAATCAATTTCTAGGAAATTGGGATACCAGGAAGACCAGACAGAAGATCTATTTGAATCTGAGCAGGTGAACAAGTATGTTTTGATTTTATATATTCTCTTCATCTAAGATGGATTAGTTTTCAAGCTGGGGTGGAGCCAAAATAATAAATACAGTAATTATTTCAGCCTCCTCAAGTTTGCAGGCTTGAGCACAATGAGTCAAACAGGTAATTAATGTAATACTATATTCTCTTTGGCCCATGCTTTAACGTACTTAATTTGATTGCATTTTATTTTTAATATACTCAGTGATTTTCAATTGTCTTCTTTACTTCTCAAATGCAGGTATAAATTAGTAGCCAGAATTAAATAACATGTTAACACAAATTTTGCCCGTGTCTCATTCTATTACCAAACACCATGCATTGTCCACCATCTAGTGAACTCTTCCCACCTGAGAACCTTATTCGCTATATTATGATCATGGACTGCCTTCTCAAACTGTCACAGAACGGTATTTATTTTCCTTTCTGTGTCAGAAAAGAAAACAAATGCTCAGGGGACAACTGTTCTAGGAGTTCGAGGAGGTTTCTAAGTCCAGATGCAATTAGTCTGATTTTAATTCCCAGGATGACAATTCTGTCTGGCTAAAAAAAAAAATCTGTAGAAATCATTCCTGTAAGCTCAGGGAACTATTGTGTGTGCCAAATGACACCACTTTAATTTAAAAAGGGGTTTTTGGAGGCAGGAGCCTTTATAAGTCACCAATTCACTGCTCTGCTTTCTTTAAGCCATTGAACCCAGATTAAAATGCATTCCTTTGGAAAGCTCCCATTAAGAATGGACAGCAACTTCCCCATATAACTTCCCATATTTGACAAAACAAAACAGACTTCCTTATGTATTTGATCTTAAACTTTTCATTTGCCATTTTAGCACATCTCTTCCTACCGTAAAGATAAACGGGAGGAACTGATAACCTTTATATACAGATGGGTATTCCAGTGTGGTGACACTGGACACGTGATAGCTTTGATGACTTATCTCTTCAACTCACCACTAAACACTGGACAGAAAATATTCTTGTCACTTCTTTGAGTGTTTTTACATCAATCATCCACCTTAATGTGGCACCTTTACATGATTGAATGCAATAATGCTCTTATACCAAAAAGTGTTGCTCTTTTGTATATATTATCTCACATTCTGTCTTTTCCTCACTATCTCTATCAGCTTTATTTTAGTCCAATTGTAAGTCTTCATCCTGAATGACTATTTCTTCTGCAAAGAGGGTCAACAACCTCCAATATATTTTTACTACACTGCCTCAGCTTTTCTCCCCCACTGACTTGGGAACTGACTTAGACCCAGGTTCTGTGGGGCCTGAAGTTCATAATATTTGAGAGGCATCTTGCAGACTTTCAGTTTTTCTCAAGAAGAGAGTCAGAGAGGTGTGACCTGAGGTGGTTATGGTGGGGCACTCTGATTTAGTGGTTTTATATTAACAGGGAAAAGTTTCAAAATGGCAAAGCACAACGTTCTGAGACAGGATGTTGAATTTTTTTTCAACCTTTTTTTTTTAGATCTTAGCTTGGTCTAAGCTATAAATAATAACAAGAACTAATACTTCTTGAGTCTTACCATTTATGAGGTTGTCTGTTAAATGAAAAACACGTTTTAACCTGATTATTCCTCATAACCATAGTATGAGGGAGATAATCTAAAACACCCATTATACAGGTAAACAAACTGAAGTTGAGAGAAGTTAGGAAGCCTCTAGAATGGAGCCGATTCAGGATTTGAACCGACAGTTTGACATCAAGGCCTGTGCTCCTAACCAGAATGCTACAGTTGCTTCTGGGAAACAGAGTTCTCCCAAATGATCTTATTTCCCTGTATAATATTTCCTTAAACTTTTCAATGGTGTGAATAAATATCCCTCAACTTGAACTCCTGAAATAATGGGATAGAAGAATGGTGGTGATTGTAAGAACTAAAAATACCTAATAAGATTTGGGAGTACAAACGAACAAATTTAACAATTAAATATGTATAGGGTAAATGAGCATGACCATAACTCTGTTATATATGACTATTCTCATTCATGAATTCAGTATGTGCTGACATCTCCCATGGGCCAATAATGCTAGATGCTGAGACTCCTGAATTAAACGATGTCTAGTCCATAACCCATAGGAGCTCATAACTTAGTGGAAGAGTCAGATAAGAAAAATCAAAATCTGAATGATAGATTATTCATATATCTGTTAATAATATGACTTTTATTCAGATATTGAAAGTTTTAACTCTTGCTCTCATCTCAACTTTTTTCTCTTCTCTATCTGGAAAGAATGTACATGTTAAATGTTTTTCTTGGCACTATTTACTATTGAATCTGTATCACACAAATACACAAGTTAGAGTTACGGCAGATTCTCTGTGGGCTAAATGTCTTTAAGTTTGTGCCTCCCCCTCCACTTTCCTTCCTATTGACTAGTTTTAAGAGACCTCATGGGCTCTTTCCATAAGATCTGCCATCTCCAAGGGGGCTTACCCCATGGATGGAGTCTGCCAGAGATATGTCTGTATGTTCTTCTGCCCTTGTTCTAAAAGACGTTGTAGAGCAATCGTTTTCCAGGATGAGCCCTTCCTGCCTTCCTCTAGGTAAAGGGTTGGGAGGTGGAAGAAAAGAAATAGACGGCTTCCAAGCCTGCTGAAAACAGGT
This sequence comes from Cebus imitator, assembly GCF_001604975.1. Classification (NCBI taxonomy): domain Eukaryota; kingdom Metazoa; phylum Chordata; class Mammalia; order Primates; family Cebidae; genus Cebus; species Cebus imitator. Next base: position 3,544,135 of record NW_016107528.1, on the reverse strand, counting down.
TAGTTCCCTCTAGTCATTGGAATTTTCTATATGCCTTCCTTTAAAGACATGACTCCATGACATAAAAAAAAATTGAAAATCACTGTGGGAAATGCCAAAAAGCTTAAGGAGACAAACCTGTCTTTAGTTGAGATGGAGATAGTACTATAACCTCCCCATTTTGCTTCTTGTCCAGTTCAAAGACTAGAATAGAAAACTGAGATGAAGCCAAATGGTGAGAAAATGCTTCTAAACTTCAATATCTAAGAATGTAGTGAGTAGGAGGAAAAAGAATTCAAAGCAAAGTTAGCAACCAGACAGAAGTGGGATTGTACTCGGTCATGGAGAGAGGGAAGGAATGATCATAGGCTGGTAGGGAAAGAAGAGAAAATGGTAAAGGAGCAAGTAGAATGATTGCCAAATAGAGTATGTCAGAGGCTCTTAAGCTTTGAAGCTATTTTCCCAGGCACATACACTCTCTGACCACAGCCACTCTAAAGAATAGGCCTCCAGCCTGCCGCCATATTTGGGCCAATCTAAGACTGTTCTCTGGCTCTAGAAAACATAATAAGGTCTGAGAAGAGGACCTTAGTCTGCCCCTTCCCCAATCCATCCTCAATGTTTATACACTAAAGTAGACCTCCCTTCAGCCCTCCATGAACAGACACAATATGATAGCATGAACTGTTCCTCAGAATGGCAGTTATCACCTGGGAAGTACTGGAAATTCACATCCCCTGATTCTGTTTACAGAGAGATTTTAATTCAGTAGGCTGCAAATGGGATTCAAAATCTACAGTTTTAACACATTCCCCAAATGATTCTGACACGGGACTGACTCTGAGACCACATTTTGTAGGGACCATGGTTTCTATGTTAAAATTATTGGTTAGACACTCCTCTGGGAGACAGTGGTGCTGATAAACCCCAGTGTAAAAAAACTGTTCACCCAGGCTTCTAGTTTCTACAGCCTTCTTTGTCTGGTTGCTTTCATATGTGAATCTCTCATCTCTCTCATATGCTGAGATCAGACCATCTGCAAACTTGAGTGCCTCCCAACTGTAGAATCACTTTCATGTGTCATCAAGGCCAGGCTGAAAGGTCTCAGCAGATCTGTATTTTCACTAGTCTCTGAGTAAGAAGCCTCTCTCCTTTAATCTCTGCTTTCAGCCTTTCTGTCATTACAAAACTCAATTTAGAATTTCATTCTCAAAACCACATATACAGACCTTGCTACAACATTTGCAGAAGCTAGCCATACAGCAAAGTAAGAAAAATGCTTTCAATTCTCACTCTTTTATCATATTTCCAATTGACAATAAATTAGTGACAAATTAAGTGGTTGAGATAAAATATTCTGAGTTTTGTCTTAACCTGAAGATTAATTCCTTTGCAAAATTTGAAGACAGGAAAAAACCCCCCAAAAACCAAAACTGTTATGCTTTTTCCTTTCTTAAAGTAGGAGGACAGATCAACTGTTTAATTAAAATGAAATAATTTATATCAGCTCATTTCTCCCTCTCAATTACCGTAGAGTGTCAATAATTTGCCTTGTGAGTCCAAATCAGCCTTCACACAGGGACTCTAATTTCAAGAGTCTAGGGAAGATGACCCACCATTCAACTTGTTGCTGAAAGCTCATTCACTCCTTTGCTTCACAAACTACTATTCTAAAATCTAAATACCATTAAATGTTTGAGACATTAGCCTATCAGTCATGCATAACTTCATGTAACTGAATATTCAGCTTCTGATAAACTTTGAAAGACTCAGATTTCAGAATCCAGGAGCTTGTTTTCACCAGCTGTGCTCCCTTTTTCAGAATTTGGCCAGAAAACCCAGTGGCTTCTCCACTCAGTTGCCCCGTTTGTAAACCAAATGAAGGATGGAGGAAGGAGGATTCATCATATTCGTCCCCTGCCTCCTTTCTCAGAACTGGGGAGACTGTTGCTCCAGTGAGCCAGATTTGAGCAGTGAAGTGGGACCACGGGACCTATTTTCCAGTCCTTTGCACTTGCTGTTGCCATACTGTTGAAAATAGCTGGTATAAAGGGTGTGTGTTTGTGTTTTTATTTACTCATTCTCTCACTCACACTGCTGAAAAATAAAAACTTCTCTCTGGTTTAGTCTGCCTTTGCAAGACCCGCACTCTTTGTCCTAAGCCTCAGACCTGGCTTCCACAGAAGCCACCTATTGTCAGAAGATCTGCTGCCTTTAATCTGCCAGCATATGGGAGTTTTCCAATCATTTACAACAGCAAGGCCTCTTTATAAAGATGGAGCTGCATAAAGAAGTTCCCCTTGTGATATATGCCAACATTGCTGTAATCTTCTGCTAATATTATTAATGATTCATATGAATGCCTTCTATTGTCTAGAGCAGTGGTACTGAAAATGTGGTCTGTAGGTTCCTAAAGTCTTTAAGAGGGTCTCTGAATTGAAAACTACTCTCACAATAATACTAAGTTTTTATTTGCCTTTTTCATTGTTGTTCTCCAATGAGTGTACAGTGGAGTCTTCCAGAGGTTACCTGACGTGTGATACAGCAACAGGTTGAATAAGAAAGCAGATATGAAAAATCACCTGCCCTTTATTAAGCCAGATATAATGAGATTTTTTTAAAATGCCACTCTTCTCACTAATTTTATTGTCTTTCAAAATATAGTCATTTTTCATTAAAATATGTTCTTTCTGTGTACATATAATGGGCTTATTCTAATTTTAAAATAAAAATATTTTTATGTTCTTCATTTTAATTTATAATACATTAAATATCAATAGATATAACCCACATACAAACAAGGTCATTGGTGACCTCAATAATTTTTAAGGGTGAAATGATTTCAAAAAATATAAGAACACCATAAGAGGCACATTACACACATTAGGTTATTCCTTAAAACAGCCCTGCAAACCAAATATATTTTGCCTACAAGAAAAACATTATCCTCATGTTATAGAAAATGAAAACCAATGCATTACCGAGTTTAATAATTTGCCTGGAGCCAAACTATCAGACACCCAAAACCCTTTATTTTTCTTGTGCTATCTCTCTTGCTGCTCTTATTAAAGTTGGTTCTGAGTTAGGTGTATTTATGAGACTGAATGTACAAATGGGCAACACCCAGATCATATGTAAAAACAGAACTTTGACCCACAACCTGTAGCAGCCTTCCCAGGAAACCAACTTCCTTATCTACAATAAACACTAGGAGGGCCAGTCTGTTAGAAGTCAGACTTGTGGGAAGCCACACTGCTCTAATTCGTGACAATCCTGGAGGCTTAGCAAACATTTTTGTAATAATTTTCCTAAAAGGGCCAGGACTTGATTAATAACTGACAGCTTCCCTAATTTTTGTTCCTGCTTCCAATTTAGGATCAAAGAAAGCCGAATATGTACCCCAAGCCAATCACATGGGATACCCCACTTTTTGTTAGCATGCCTACAGCTTCCCCATGCTAATAGCCTCCAACCAGGGCATACCTGAAGGCTCCCCTTATTTTCCAGTATAAAGCTTTCCCTCTCCTCTCCTTGCCTTTGAGTATCTGCCAAAATGCAAGTTTTGTAAAATCCAAAAATTTTGTAAAATCATTAAACTCTCCTAAATTATCCTCTTTGTTTCTCCCCAAAACCTTGTCTCATACTTTACCTATTTGAACTCTTTTTTATGTCTCTTTTGTACTTTTCTATTGTTTATCTGCTATTGTTTTTCACACAATCCTCTGTAAACATTTTTAAATTGCTTTAGTTGTTTCCAGAGATTGTAAAACAAGATGGAGTCCTTGCTTTCCCTCTCTTCATATGCATCAGCACATTCAGCAAAGTGATATGTATCAAGTGATGCTCCTATTTGCTCTCTTATCTCGCTGTTTACTGCCACAGTGGCAATGTTCAGGACCAGCAAAATTAGTGTTCAGAGAGCAAAAGCGGAAGGAAAAAGAAGAATTTTCCTACTACTGAAAATAAGTACTATCCAACTAGGAAAACGCTGTACTTTTTTCTTAAGTCTGACTTGAAAAATAAATATGGAGTAATTAAATGCTTAATTTGCACCGAATTTAAGCTGTGTTTAATGCCAGAACAGCTGGCCAGTTCAGTTTAACTTAAATGAACCGATAGAAAATAACAACAGGTGACCTGGTGGCATGGGCACAGCTCACATCTTAGTCCAGGAGCTGCTGACATCACTAGGCAATATCATATCCCAGTAGGTGAATAACAGCTCTCTGTGGATCCAATGATTTATAATTGTTTTGTTCTAGGGCAGGACATCAATTTTGTGAGGATTTAATAAATAAGCAGTATGGGTTTGCCTTTCCTGTACAGCTAATGACTCTATTTAAATGCACAGATGGCTCCAAAACACCAGGAAACACCTCAACAACATAGCTCACTGCACTTGGGCATATTAAAATTTACCAGTGGTTGGTGAGAGGAATCCAGGTGCCCAGAAGATATGTCATCTTGTCAATATGCTTGTATATATCATTACTTCAGGACACCAAAATTAAAGTTCTTCATATAAATACCTGCCTGCAAACTGGCAATTTATGGACCAGAAAGAGTCTACTTGCTGTTGCAGAAAGTATGGAGGGTTTGGCCCATAAAATAAAGGCTGTTCAGAGAAATAATAATGATTTGTTTCTTGAGTACTTATTATATGCCTAGTATTGTGCTAAGAACTTTGTAAATATCATTTTATTTCATCTTTACAATAAAACTGTAAGCAAAGTAGTATTATTATCCCCACTTTACAGATGAAAACACTGGCATGGAGAAGTTAATTAGCTTGCCCAAGATCATAGCATCCATAAATCTTATAGCCATAATATGAACTCAGACAGCCTGGCTTTGGAGCCCATTGTTGGTCACAAAACCACTATGTGATATTTTTGTCTTATGGGAATTTAGAACCAAGTACGTCTAGAATAGTTCTAATATAAAAGTACCACCAATGTGTTCAGGCAGGTTAAACATTTTGGTGGTAAATATATGAAGATTACAATATAGTGCAAAGGGAGGCTTCTGTGAGATCAGATTAGACCTCCCCAATGCCCTTACTACAAAGCTCATGCATACTAATTTAAAAGATCCTCATACCTACACATCGAGCCACTTTCCTCTCAACTTGGCTAAAAAAAGCATGATCAAAGTAAAAAAATTAGAATGGGAAAGGAAAGCAGCTAGAAGCATGAAGAGGGGCAATCTGACACTGAAGAAAGAAAACATATTAAGTAGAACTAAGTATACAGAAAACATCATCAGATACTGATAATCCTGAGCATCACGTTGGCTTATCTTTTGTGTTCTTTCTCTCCTATAATAAACAAATGTGCAGCACATATTAGAAGAAATGTCATTAAAAGATTTAATTTGTTTAAAGTTCTCACGATTTGAAGCTTTACTTATCTGAAATTTCAGTTATACAGAATTGCTGTTCTCCGCTACAAAAACTATGCTATTCCAATTTTTTTGAGACAGAGTCTTGCTCTTTTGCCCAAGCTGGAGTGCAATGGCACAATCTCAGCTCACTGCAACCTCTGCCTCCCAGGTTCAAGTGATTCTCCTGCCTCAGCCTTCTGAGTAGCTGGGATCGCAGGCGTGAACCACCATGCCCGGCTAATTTTTGTATTTTTAGTAGAGACGGGGTTTCTTCATGTTGGCCAGGTTGGTCTCGAACTCTTGACCTCATAATTTGCCTGCCTGAGCCTCCCAAAATTCTGGGATTACAGGCATGAGCCACTGTGTCTGCCCAGTATTCCAATTTTTAGGTTTGAGAGCTGCTTAGCAGTCTTGGGATAGAAGTTCTGTAGGAATTGGGCTGACTAGGGGATCATGAAAGAGATCGATCTGGATGGAATATAATGTCATGATTTGTCCATTTGTACCTTATATATTCCTGGAAAAACTTTTTCCTCCATTGATTGTTGGCTACCTTTTGATTTATTATTTTAATCAGTTATAAGGTTTGAAGTCACTCTATAGGCAGTAGAAAGAGTTATGTGACCAGTGGGGAATTATTTAAACTCTCTGAGTCTTGGCTTCCTCATATCTTTATAAAGAGCAATATTAATACCAACATTTCAGGTTATAAATAAAATTTCGAGCATTACAAATAAAATATGCACAGTGGCTGGTCGAGAACAATTACTCAAAAGTTGTACCTATAGAGAAAGAGTGCAGCAGAATGGATTAAGAGAAAAAGCTCCAAAGCTAGGTGGTCCACACTCAAGAAACTAGCCATTTCTTGTCTATGTGACCCTGTGCAAGGTATTTACACATTCTGTGTCTCAGTTTACTCATCTGTAAACTGAAGACAAGAATAGCATCTATCTCCCAGGGGCTTTGTGAGGATTAGATAACTTACTGCCTACAAAGTTCACACAGCTGTTCCTGGCATATTAGGGATCACTGAATGCCAGTTTGGGTTTGTTTGTCTTTTTTCAATTGAGTGGATCCTTTTCATTTCACAGATGACATAACTGCTTCCCTGAAAAGTGAAGTCATTTGTCCCAAGGTTACACACAGAGGTCTCAAATCCAGTCTCCTGCCCTGATGCCTCCCGTTTATCCCACTGTCTTGACACACCTTTGCCTGCATGTCCACTGTGCACTGCTCTTTGGTATTAGCTGTCAATGTGTCCCATCTCCCACATGTGTCTTTGACACACGGGTAAATTTTCCACAAAAGTAGAGGTGGATTTCCAGGAAGCTGATTAAAGATGAGGCTTTGGGTACCTTCCAAGTGGGCTTTAGCAATATGTTTGTGTGGTCACCTGCTTTCTGTCACCACTTCATAAGGAAGACATTTGTGTATCTTTTTCCTTAAAGAGGACAGGCAAACTGTAAAAGCTTCAAGCCCCAACAGTATCAATCCACCTCTGCTCAAATAGGGGCAAAATGGGCGGAAAATCAGGCTCTGTTAGCTCAGTTACTATCTTGCATAAACCTGTATCGATCACCTAAAACAGGCTTCCCCTTCCCATTGTTATTTTTCATTTATCAGAGTGCTCTGCTTAGTTCTCCACGGCACTTATCACAGTCTGTATTTCTTGTGCATATTTACTTTTAGTCCTTAATTCCTCCGTGGTATCCGGCACATAGTAAAAACTTGTAAATACTAAGTGATTGAGTGAGTGAATGAATGAATGAACAAATGATTCTGTTTCATTTGTCAGTTCTCAGCTCAGATACAGATACACCCAGAAAACCTTCCAGGGTCCCCAGGACCATGTTGGGTATCTTCCCTGCGTGTGCTGTGCTCAGGCCTTTTGGGCCGTTTACAGCAGCAGTGGAATTCCATCTCCTATGGCTCCTGATGGCAGACCCTCGGCATGCTCTACCATTACATGTCCAATGCCCAGCACAGTGCCTGGCACATAGTAGGCACCAACAAGTACTGGATTCAAATAAATTCCTTGAGTATAAAAGTCTGAATGTTGTTATACTGTTTATGGAAAAGAAGAAAACTAAATGCATTGAGTGCCTGTTTTGTGCCCAGTATTGAACTAAGTATAAGTATGTACAGTAGCAAATACTTAACAGCTCAGGGGTAGGGGTTATTTTTCTTCACTTCACAAATGAGGAAATGGAAGCACAGAGAAGTCAGGGCTTGAGGTCACACCCTAGAGGGAATCAGGCACAGCATTTGAACGGTGGGTCACCAGACTCCAAAATCCCTGCTCAAGTCACTAGGCCACTCTACCCATTGGCAGAACAGTTACTGATCCACAGGTCGATCTTTTCTTCTATGTTTGTTTTCCTACTTCCCATGTAGCTGGTGAGCTCTATTAAGCCAGGAACAAAGTCTGTAGCATCCTTTGTATTTTGTCAATGCTGGCTGAGAAGAGTGGTTAAACACAGTGGGATGCGGGAGCTGCTGCGTTCAGCTGCCTGACAGAGTGAATGTTTTCAGGCATCTTGACATTTCAGACACAGTATCAGCTTCCTCTCAGGAGTAAAACTAAATCCTGCCTTTCTCAATCGCTCAGGAAAAGCAGATGCTAAGTTAGAAGAAATGTGATGGGGTAAAAGAGCATACAAATGACAGCACCAAGAATGGTCTTGGCAGCTGTCACTGGCTTGGGTAGTTTTCTTAAGAAGCTCGCCTGGGCAGAAAGTGTTGTTCCCTTATAAAGAGACCAGAGGACCTAAATGTTATCCTGGCATCAGTGGGCAGGGTGACTAGGCTACCTGAGCACCAAATGCAAAGACTATAGGCAGAAATATTTCCTTGTAGGGATTTACACCATTTTACTTAGACTCTTTCTTTCACACCCTTTTCTTTATGTGCACATTTTCCATCGGCCGAAACAGCACTCCAGAAATGTGCAGGAAGAAGTTAGCTGAATGTGTTCCAGTTCCACCTTCTGTGCATATCTATGTGTTTTAAACACAAAACAGATAATGCACACGGTGCTTATGCTGCCAGATAGTAAGTTCTAAGCACAAGTGATTCTTTTCTGTTAACTTTAAATAATATCTTGGACAGGTCACAAAAAACTACTGAAAGATACTGAGTAATTATATAGCATGGAAAAAGTACTTGCTATGAATTAAAATATGTGGAATTTGATATCAGATCTGAAAATTCTGACAAATCACTTGGCCTCCCTGGATCTCTTCTACCATGTAGTCAAGCACATGGGCTTTGGACTCAGTGCCCAGGTTGGAATCCTGCTTGTGACTATAACCTTGGACAAATCACATTGTCTTTCTGGTTTTCTGTTTCCTTGCTATAAAAGAGGGCTAATAATACCACCTTTATTTGGTTGTTGCAAAAAATAAATTTTAAAACTCATAGAAACGTAAAGTGCTTACGTTATGGGGCAGCACTGGGCTTGATAAATGTTGCTATTATGAATAGTATCATCAAATGAAGAGGTTGAGCCAGAAAATCTGTCAGATCCTTTCCTGGCTCGATATGCTAGGTCTCCAAATCCTGAGACCCAAAAATGTACCAATCCTGTAGTGAGAGAGTTGGGAATCACAGCATTCGTCAGAGTGAAATGAGTGACAAAGACTGCCCCTGGGGCTCCAATAACTTTCCCTCTGTATTAACCATGTCTTTTATTTTTATATGTTTTATTTTTTTGTATTCTGATTCTTTGACATTTGGGGCCTCACTGAGTCTGGAGGGACTGCCCCTCCCATGATTAGCCAGTTTCCAGAGATAGTAAACAACTCACTGGAGCACTCTTTCCAAAGGCAAGCCAACCAATCCAGAGCACACACTCCCAACCACCTCCATTATTCAGCTTTCACAAGCTGGGCCACTATCCATCTGTCCTAATCACCCAGGACCAATTCAGTGCCAGGCAACTGGGGGATCGCCCCTGTGTCCCAGAGCCCAGAAATTATTCAAACTAGCTAATCCATGACCTGCTTCCTCTGACTCTCCCATTCTTTCCTCTTTCCACAGAGGTGTGTAACACATTCAGGAAGTATAAATGTGTCTATATTACCTGTTAAAATGCTTTATTTGAATGTGGACTATTGCAAATCTACTAATCCAGTTTGAAGAATCAGAAAATCCCTATGCAACACATGACAAGAAAGCAAAGCATTAAGTAGAAAACAAGAAGAGCTTTCCCACTCAAGCTCTTCCTTCCTGACATAGTAAAAATGCCACTTGAGGCTAGGCATGGTGGCTCAAGCCTGTAATCCCAGCACTTTGGGAAGCCAAGGTGGGTGGATCACTTGAGGTCGGCAGTTTGAGACCAACCTGGCCAACATGGTGAAACCCCATTTCTCCTAAAAATACCAAAATTAACCAGTGTGGTGGCACACACCTGTATTCCCAGCTACTTGGGAGACTGAGGCAGGAGAATCACTTGAACCTGGGAGGCAGAGGTTGCAGTGAGCTGATATTGTGCCACTGCACTCCAGCCTAGGGGACAGAATGAGACTTCTTCTCAAAAAATAAAAATAACAATGAAAATAAAAATGCTACTTGAAACCTGATCTCAAGTTTGATTTTTCTATAGCTGGAGGATTCCACTGACAACCAGGTTGAGATTTATCACAATTTTTGCCAAACAACACTTACCTTGAGAAGAAGTATAATGTCGTAGGAATCAGACTAACCCAGCTAGCAGGAAACCTGGATTTTAGGCTCTGCTCTGGTACTAACTGTAAGGTAAAGTCAAATCACTTAGCATCTCTATATCTTGGGTTCCTAACTTGGAAACAGTTCTATTTGGGGGCAGTTTAAAATGAATAAAGTGATCCAAGTTAAATCAATGTCTGAAACCTGTCTTGGTAGAGAAAATGTTATAACTATTAATCCACGATGGTTTCCATACTATGAAACCATTTTGCTTCATTTCTTTGAGATATATAATAGGCTAAGATGATGTGGATCTTAATGAATTAGATACGCATAACATAAATGCATAAAAATACTGTAAATTGGGAAGAGCAGTTCACTACTTGGTTATTAAAGTACAATGAGATGGCATCAGTGCTAAATATATTTCCAAATAAGTGATCTGTGAGAGTTGTTAAACAATCATAACTACCTGCAACTAAATATTTTCCAGCACACTTACATTACAGTGTAATACCAGGATCCCTAAAATTATCATAGGAATGCCTATACTTAAGCATACCACTGTTGCTCCTCCTTGTCTCTTCTCCTGCATGCCTCAAATTTGAACACTTTCAAAAACATTTTCAACATCCCAGATGTATCCTCAAGTTTGCCACCGTCAAAAAAAAAAAAAGAAAAAGAAAGAAACCACCACCACCAAACTCAGGGAGACTCTTAATTAGAGCAGTGTTAGAATGTGAGAATGTGATAGATCTAGCCTGGAATCCCCTTGTAGCCATTCACCGTGTGCAGCCCTGACCAAGCTATTTAACTTATCTAAATGTCCTATGTTCAGATTTCTCAGCTAAAACAGGATAGCAATAAATACAAAGTTGGGTTGTGAGAATTAGAGATAAGGCATAGATAAGGCCTAGCATATGGTATATATTCAGTAAATGCTAGCTATGCTTATTTTTATAAAATTTGTTATTTGCTTGTAGAAATACATAATTATCCAATGAGTATTAATTTCCCTTTATAACTATACTACAAGTTCGATAAGCACAAAATCTTTGTATTGTGCTTCTTTTAAATGTTTCACAACCTAATAACCCACAGTAGTATATATAATAGTATACAGTATTGTATACACTATTGTAAAACCAATTTTCACACTCCTAGAATCAGATGTGCCTTAAGAGCACATAAAGAACACATGTACCTAAAGAGAAAGAAATTGGATTATGTTTAAATTGCAACAGTATTAATGGCCATTAATCTACTATTGTGACTGACCATGGGGGGAAAAGTGAAGGATTCCCAAGTGGCTGAACCCTGACAGAAGTGTGGGTGACTGCAGAGCAGGAGAACGGAGGCCCTGGAATGAGGTCCCAGGTCTGACTGTCTATAGACTTAAAGGGTTTTTTGTTTTTTGGTTTTTTTTTAAAGAAACTGGCAGATTTTGGAAGATTAGAGACAAATCTGGAGAAAATGATATTTCAGAGACATTTTGAACTTAGGAAACGGAGAAGCGTGAGGCAGTATTAGAGTAGAAGCAGCTCAGGAATCTGAGCTTTGGTTGGCTCAGAGAAGAGCTACATTCATCCAGAAGTGAGATACAGACAGAAATGACTTATTTCAATGCCCCCAAAAAGGTGAGTGAATTAGCACTGGCCTGGGTACCAGCACTGAATGTTTTAAGGAAAGGATTTTTAAGTGCGAAAAATAATTTATATTATTTGAAATACATATGATTTACATTAAAGATATATCATTTTGTACCTCAAACAAAGAATTTCTGTCAAAGACCTACATTGAAAATTTGCTAGAAATTACAAGACTGCCTTAACACATCATGTTGATGTTTTATGTAAATGATTCTAACAACTATTTTTATTTATCTCTATGACAGAAAGAATAGGGGAAAAAGTGGAGCTATCAACCAGAGGAATGATTGTTCTTTCATATTAGCAAAAAGAACATTGTCATGGAGTTAAGGGATGTATAGTTTCCAAATTAATTTAATTTTCCATTCACCAAACCCCTGAGAATTAAGGGACCTTTCTTAAAATTTAATATGAAATGTATCATATAACAATTGGGTTGCCTACAGTTCAAAAGGAAAAGAATGAATCCGGACACAGACATGAAGCAATGGACAAAGCTTTTTCAGCCATACAGAGGAGTGTGTGACTGGTATCTACACTAATTGAGGTCAAGTTCCTGAAGAGTCACACTCCCAATAAAAATGGCTTTGGGCAATGATGGAGCAGGGAATATGCTCAACCTAAGGCCTACTTGTACAAGTTCTTATGTGAATTATAATTAGATTTGAAAGACTCCAGAGTTAGAATAAGTAAAACAGTAATGGCCTATTGAGGCTATCTAAGAAGGTACCTGTCTCTGTATATACCTACATCTTTAAATTTTACTTTAAATTTCTACTTTAATAAAACCTTTAGGATATTTAAAGGTCATTCAGTTTATATAGATTTTTAAATAAGTTTATGTTTTCTTTTTTTTAAAAGTTAAAATTATCTACTCTGGGATTGTTTCTGTTTGCTGTTTGTTGTTTGTTTTCAGCTTTCCATATTTATGAATGGAGGCTGACTGTTAGCCCTACAGATCGATCTTGGTACCAGCACCAAATGGTAGTACCTGCTGCAATGTCTCTGAAGAAGGTAGAAAACACCTCTTGGGAAATGCCTGATTACAGATCAAATCAATTTGAGGGGCAGAGGTATAAAGGAATTTTAAAAAAAGGTACCAAAACTTACTGTAGAAACATTCTGCCTATGTACATATTATGATGTCAATAAATATTTACTACATCAGTCTTTTTTCATGTAACCATTTTTTTAATTGGTTGCTTCATCTTTTATATTACCTTGGACCTGCTATCTACATATATTTTCCTCTGTTTTTTGCTCACTGGTCTCCTGAATTTAACCCACCAGTTTGGCTACCTCTGATCTTCTTCTGTAGGTAAGGAGAGGCAAACAGGTAGCCAAATGGTCTCAAAACTTCAGGGGAACTTACTATTTTGGGAAGACTGTTTTAAATAAAATAAATGAAATAAATATTTCATTTCATTTGTTTTGTTTGCATATATAAGCATGGCTCTTAGAGTTGAAAACGTTTGCACAGTATAAATAGACCATCTTTGATATTATATCTGGAGATTTATGAAGGGTCTAAACCTATACTTTTCCTATATTTGGTTGTTTATCTTCTTTAAAATGCCCAGGAAAGGCTGCTTTCTGTGACCTAAAAGGCTAGATCTACTTAGCCTATTTTATAGACTATGAAAATGTCAGAGGAATCACAGACTTTCTCAAGGTTACACAGATCATAAAGGACAGAGCCAGACTTAAAGTTCCTTCCGCCGGCAACAAGACAGAGGTTCGGAGTTTGTTTTTTTCTTCTGTAGACTCTTAAGGAGTGCCACATGACAACAAGGCATAATAATTCACCCTTCGTATCTTAAAGAGTAATCACCACTACTGTCTTTGAAACAGAACGTTCTGCAGCAAAGAGGCTGGAAATTGAGGCTTGTGGATGCCATGGGGATACAACAAGATGGAAAGTTTCTCCCTTCCACATGGATATGTTCAACACCCCAGCCTGAAGAACACTGCCAGTTCAAAGCCACTTACCCAAATCTGAAGCTTGATTCTCTTTTCATTTTTGAATACAGTTTTTACTTTGAAATCGATCCCCACTGTGCTGACGAATGCAGATGTAAAGGAGTCATCGGCATAACGGAACAGAAAAGATGTCTTCCCCACACTGCTATTGCCGATGATGAGTAATTTGAACATGTAGTCAAAGTTCTGATCAGAGGAGTCTTTCTGGCCATACCTGGCATCTTGGGCAGAGGCCATCTGTGATAAAAACAAAACAAAAACAAAAGAGGTATAGATCAGACTCTCATTTGATATGAAGTTGGCAGCGTACTCATTATTGGGTGTGCCAGAAACAGATGTCAGACACTCAGGAGGCGAATGGAGAGTGCTCCCCAGTCTTCCTCTGATACTGGTATCCATGGCAATAATTCCCTGCTGGAAGACAGAACAGCAAATCTTACAGGCCTTTCCAGCTGTGCTGGTGCATGTCACTGCTCAGCATTCAGAATCAATCAAAGACACCAAAGGGGATGTCTATAAGGGTAACATGACAAGCAAAGATATAAGAAATTGGCCAGGGCATGTGGGCTCTGAAACTTTATAATCCTACTGATGGAGACACCAAAGTGGCTGAACAGCAGGGTGTTTCTTCCCGAATTATCTGAATGATTAGAATCTCTCTTATTTCATAGGGAATCACACCCAAAGCATATCTCTACTTCATTAATTATCATACCAAATCAACATCCTAACATAAATAGCAGTGTCTTTTAAATTAAAAATCATTGTGATGGCAAATATATACAGTTAAAACAATGTGCCAGATACTATTAACTTAGTTAATCCCTCACAATAACCTAATAAGATGGGTACTTTTTATTATTATTATACTTTAAGTTCTGAGATACATGTGCAGAATGTGCAGGTTTGTTACATAGGTACACATGTGCCATGGTGGTTTGCTACACCCATCACCCCATCATCTACATTAGGTATTTCTCCTAATGCTATCCCTTCCCAATACCCCCTACCCTCTGACAGGTCCCAGTGTGTGATGTTCCCCTTTCTGTGGCCATGTGTTCTCATTGTTCAACTCCCACTTATGAGTGAGAACATGTGGCGTTTGGTTTTCTGTGCTTGAGTTAATTTTCTGAAAATGAGATGATGGTTTCCAGCTTCATTCATGTCCCTGCAAAGGACATAAAACTTATCCTTTTTTATGGCTGGACAGTATTCTATGGTGTATATGTGCCACATTTCCTTATCCAGTCTATCATTGATGGGCATTTGGGTGGGTACCAAGAATTTGCTATTGCGAATAGTCTGCAATAAACATACCTGTACAAGTGTCTTTATAGTAGAATGATTTATAATCCTTTGGGTATATAACCAGTAATGAAATTGCTGGGTCAAATGGTATTTCTGGCTCTAAATCTTTGAAGAATTACCACACTGTGTTTCAACCATTGTGAAAGACAGTGTGGTAATTCTTCAAAGATCTAGAACTAATTTACACTCCAAGATGGGCACTTTTAATATTTCCATATTAAAATGAGAAAATTGAGGCCCAGTGATATTAAATAAGTTGCTCAACTTCATACAGGTGTTAATAGTAGAGGCAGGATTCAAACAAGCAATGTGGTGCCAGGGCTCACATTCTTCACGCCTGCCCTACTTCCAAATGATGGCTAGAGAGGCTTGCACAAGTGCCCTAAAAGACCATGTAGGAAATATTCACTGTGAAATGCATCAGTGGAGAACCTGACCTGGGTTCAAAACTTAGCTCCACTACTTATCGGCTGTGTGACCCTGGCTTGTTATTTTAAATTGGTGTGCCACAGCTTTCTGCCTTACCTGAAATGAAAAAATATAATATCTAACTTGGAATTCTTGTGAAAATAATAGATGATATAGCTGTAAAGCAGATATGTAAAGCATCTAGCATAAAATAGAAAATGGTCTCTACAACCAATTACAAATGCTTTAGACGGATATTGACTTTTATTCAACTTTTTTGATGATCATCTTAACATCTATCACAAATGATATTGCATTACTTCTAAGTATCATTTAGCTCAATATAGAAAAGAGGTATTTAGAATGTTGCATCTACTGATTAGTACATTTGCTCAGCACATTTTCTGATGCTATAAATTATTTGGCAATTGTTCTGTTTAATATGGTAGCCACTAGTCACATATGGTGATTTAAACTTACATTAGTATAAAATAATATTAGAAATTCAGTACCTCAATCATACTAGCCACATTTCAATGCAAAATAGCAACATATGACTAATGGCTACTGTACTGGACAGGGCTAGTACAGAACATTGGCATAATTGCAGAAAGCTCTATTATAGAAGGCTAGGCTAGATCGCCTATTTTCCATTGCCCATAAAAGCTGATTAAAAGTTACATCTTTCTCTCTGGGGTAGGGGGAGGAAAAGGGAGAAGCTCCAAGCAATAGGAAAATGCTAGAAACAGTAACAAATGGGAGTGGATCAGACTCGATCCACTCGGCCTCATCTAGGACAACATTGGTTGCCTGAAGTCGGGGGGGGGGGCTGTGTGTGTACACATATGTTTACAGAAAACTGAGGAAAAAGGGAAATGATAAGGTACTGTATTCCTCTTCTACAAATACTTAATGCCAGCAAGATAATACAATTTTATGTATAACAAAAAGGACAAAAAAAAAATCGCGTGTATCTCATGAAAGTTAAGGGCAATAAAGATTCAAATTGCATTTAACGTTTTCTTATTAAACATAAGCTTAAGCATTTCTCTTTTTAAGTCTATACAGCCACACCAATATATTCAGAAATTGTAAAAACCTATAACAAACGCTTCCCGGAGGGCAGAGGTAGGCCTCTAAAACAGGCAGATAGCATCGCTTTCTTTTCTGGCCCACCAGCCCACATCCTAAAAAGTAAACTTTCCCCAACACACACAAGCCAAGGGCACAAGTAGGACTGCAACTCTTGACCATGAATTTGAACTATGATATCTTGCCGTGAAGATTTCTGGTGCCCCAGGAATCCAGTTAACTGTTTTGTTTGGCAGTGCTATTCCTGCGGACACTGCCCTTTCACCATTTAATACTCCTGTCCTGTATGAGCTGCTAAGTTCAAACAGGCCTAAAAATGGCCTACATTATGAAGATTCTTTTACCTTTTTTCATATGAACCAGGCTGGATTTGGGGGTCTGGTAAGAATGCTCAGCTAAGCCACAGCCAGAAAAGAGACTCTATACATTTCCTAGAGCTGCTCACTTATTTGGCCTGACGGCCTCCTCTCTGTTGTACCCCATAACCCTATGGTGATGAGGATCTGAGGATCCTCTGAGGCCTGAGGATCTCTGGGATGCCTCAGAAGAAGATGTAATTAACACTGCTGCTATCAATCTCAGGTCCCATTCCAAAATTAGGTTGGTTTCAAAACCTGATGAAACACAATTGTCCCTCGGTGTCTATAGGAGTTGGTTCCAGTACCTCCCATGGACACCAAAATCTGCAGATGCTCAACTACTTGATAAAAAATGCTGTAGTATTCACGTATAACTTATACATATTCTCCCGTATACTTTAAATTATCTATAGATTACTTATAATACCTAATGCAATGTAAATGCTATGTAAATGGTGGATATTCTGTATTGTTTAAGATACAATAACAAGAAAGAAAAGTCTGTAAAAAAAATTTCATGTTCAGTACACATGAAATTCATGGCTATGAAGGGCAAACTATATAGACATCATTAACATATAGCCTTTTGGAATATAACTGCAGACATTTAGATGAAGGCAAGCACAACTGAGACAGCAATATCTTTAATTTCAAGGGCAAATATAACTTGTTGTTTTGGTGACAAAGAAGGTAATGGGGGCAAAAGAGGGTGTCTAGAAGGGAGACAGAGCTGGTGGACGTGTGTACCCAGCAAAATTCTTCTTAGGGAGAGCCTCTAAATGATTAATTAGAAAAAGTTATTAATTTACTTACTCTTGAAGAACTGTTTATGGGTTTGCTTTTTTTTTTTTAACTATTCCCTAATTTACACACATAATAAGATTCACAAAGAGCCAAAAAGATATGCATTGGGAATGTATGTGTGTTTTTGTAAAACTTCAAAATAATGAAATAAATCCTAGCTCAGAGGATGAAGAAAGAAACAGCTCTAACCTTGCTAAGACCACAAGTGAAGCAATTTGACAGCATATGATGTTAAAGAGGCTTATAGACAGGCACTAGGTAAGCTTACTGACATCTCTAAATGCCAAAGTCATGTGAACATTCTCGAAATTTTCATGGGAAAATATAGCTGAAATCTCAACAGAGGAGCAGGCAAGGAGCACATCAAATTTCGTAATAGATTTACAAAAGTAACTCTTCAAATGGCATTAATTTCAACTTCAAATAACAAATAACCATAGAGTTGGAAAGAATCTTCAGGACAGTCCAACTTCCTACTCATCATGTCCCTTTCATGGCATCCATCATCTGAGGTTGTTGTCCTAGCTTCATCCTTCACACTGAGCAGCAAGATGTTCACTATGCTGTGAAGCAGCCTTTACAGCATAGAGAGAACGTCAGGTATCTGAAGGAACCCATCAGGCTCCATAAATTTCTCCCCTCCTGCTTGGATGATACCAACTGATTTAGCCTCTCTTATACATAGGATATATCTGAAAATAGAACATCTCCTGTTAGGTTAAAACTGACACTGCTTCAGATTTTCAAAGTCCCATGTGTGGCTCTCATACTTGGTCACAGTATTTCAGATATTTATCTACTTAGTGCAAAGTAGAATGAAACCATTATATCTTACCAACTTGACTTAACAGTAAAGTCTCCAAAAATGCTCATCACTGTTTTCACATGTAACCACAGCCTTCTTCAGAGTTTTTCACATTTGTTTTTCAAATTACATAGGAAAAAGAAATTATTTGCAGAAATTAACTTGTGCACTCACAAATCTAAACTGCACTAAGCCATTCTGTGGATCTGATGAGGAAAAACAAAAATAAGTTGTTTCGAAGTTACCATGTTTTATACAAACAGCCCCATTAAAAAGCAGGCGAAGAACATACACACACACGCATGCACGCATGCACACATACACACACACACACACACCCCTAAGAACACAGCTAACCAGGGAAGTGAAAGATCTCTACAAGGACAATTACAAAACACTGCTCAAAGAAATCAGAGATGACACAAACAAATGGAAAAACATTCCATGCTTATGGACAGGAAGAAGCAATATCATTAAAATGGCTATACTGCCCAAAGCAATTTACACATTCAATGTTATTCCTATTAAACTACCAATGACATTCCTCACAGAACTAGAAACAACTATTTTAAAATTCAAAAAGGAGTTTGAATAGCCAAGGCAATCCTAAGCAAAACAACAAAGCTAGAAGCATCATGCTA
This sequence comes from Cebus imitator, assembly GCF_001604975.1. Classification (NCBI taxonomy): domain Eukaryota; kingdom Metazoa; phylum Chordata; class Mammalia; order Primates; family Cebidae; genus Cebus; species Cebus imitator. The sequence continues at coordinate 3,525,063 of NW_016107528.1, read as the reverse complement.
CCCAACTTCAAACTATACTACAGGGCTACAATAACCAAAATAGCATGGTACTGGTCAGACACATAGACCAATGGAACAGAACAGAGAACCCAGAAATAAGATTACACACCTAAAACTATCTGATCTTCAACAAACCTGACAAAAACAAGCAATGGGGAAAGGACTCCCTATTCAATAAATGGCGCTGGGAGAACTGGCTAGCAGTATGCAGAAGACTGAAGCTGGACCCCTTCCTTACCCCATATACAAAAACTAACTCAAGATGGATTAAAGACTTAAATGTAAAACACAAAACTATAAAAATCCTGGAAGACAACCTAGGCAATATCATTCTTGACATAGGAGCAGGCAAAGATGTCATGACAAAGATGCCAAATCCAATTGCATCAAAAGCAAAAATTGATAAATAGGTTCTACTTAAATGAAAGAGCTTCTGCACAGCAAAAAAAAAAAAAAAAAAAAAAAAAAACAACAGGGTGAACAGACAACCTACAGAAAGGGAGAAATTTTTTGACAAACTATGCATCTAACAAAGGTCTAATATATAGCATCTAAAAGGAACATAAACAAATTTACAAGAGAACAACAAACAGCCCCGTTAAAAAGCAAGGAACATGAACAGACACTTTTCAAAAGTAGACATATATGTGCCCAACAAGCATATGAAAAAAAGGTCAACATCACTGATCATTAGAGTATTGCAAATCAAAACCACAATGAGATCCCAATTCACACCAGTCAGAATGGCTATTACTAAAAAATCAAAAAGTAACAGATTCTGGCAAGGTTGCAGAGAAAAAGGAATGCTTACACACTGTCGGTAGGAGTGTAAATGAGTTCAACCATTGTGGAAGACAGTGTGGCAATTCCCCAAAGACCTAAGAACAAAAATGCCATTAGACTCAGCGATCTCATCACTGGGCATATACCCAAATGACCAGACATTGATCTATTGTAAAGACACATGCACATATATGTTCATTATAGCCCTATTCACAATAGAAAGATATGGAACCAACCTAATGCCTACCAATGGTAGACTGGATAAAGAAAATGTGGTACATACACACCATGGAATCCTATGCAGCCATAAAAAAGAATGAAATTATGTATTTTGCAGGAACATAGGATGGAGCTGGAGGCCATTATTCTTAGCAACCTAACTCAGGAACAGAAAAACAAATACTGCATGTTCTCACAAGTGAGAGCTAAATTATGAGAATACATAGACACACAGAGGGGAACAAAACATGCTGGGGCCTATTGGAGAGTGAAGGGTGGGAGGAGGGAGAGGATTAGGAAAAATAACTAAGGGGTACTAGGCTTAATACCTGGATGATGAAATAATCTGTACAACAAACTCCATGACACAAATTTACCTATATACAAACCTGTGCATGTACCCCTAAATTTAAAATAAAAGTTAAATAAAGTTACTATGTTCCAACTACTACTATTGCTAATAGCCTGAGGGTGAAAGGAAGGAGGAACTAGAGTAAATTATTTTTAAAAAAGCAATTCTTTTTTGAAATTAGAAGGGTAAAAATAAGGATGGGACATATGGATTGGAAGTGCAGAAAAAAATAGTTTCTAACCTCAATCACTGTCACCTGTGAAAAAATAAAAGAAAATGGCAAATTTCAGATTAAAAAGATACTCAGCATTGTTAATATTAGAAAATGCAAATGAAGACCACAGTGATATACCACTATATACCTATTATAACAGCTACAATTAGAAAATAAAAACTAAAACCTGACAACAATTGCTGGCAAGGATGTGGAGCAGCTGGAATGCTCATAAATTGCTGCTGCGACTGTTTAAAATGGAACAGCCTGTCTGACAAACAGTTTAGCCTTTCCTCATGAAGTTAAATATGTATTTACCATATGACCTAACAATCATACTCCTAGGGATTTGCCCAAGAGAAATAAAAGCATATGTACACACACACACACACACACACACACACACACACACACAGAGAGAGAAAAACAAAAATCATTTTTCCTGACAGCTTCAATGTAAAGACTAAATTTTTAAAGCCAAGAAAGGAAATATTTAAAGTTAGGATTTCCAAACATCTGTCACCTGGACTCCAAGCTATTTCTTCTGGTGAAAGTCCTCATCTGTGCACAGGTTTGCAGGTTTCCACGTGTGTCTCTCAGAATGGATTAGAATTGTGTTGTGCTTTGCAGCCTCTGGCCCGCGATTTCTCCACGTATCTGCTGCTGTTGGGTCTTACAGGAGCCAGTCCACTGTTTACAGCTCACCACTGAGCTGAAAGGAAGGGGAAGTGGCCAAGGCACTGGAAGGTTTAAGTTCTAACCCTGGCTTCTGAAGTAAGGGGCCTCCAAAAAGGACAGATTCAGAAACTTTATTTATCTTTTTCTTTACCTTAGCAGAGAATGAGTAACTATTTAATGGAACTCACAAGAGAATGTATACAATACTATGCCAAATTATGGTAATGTTTTCAAGATGCAAAGCACTATACATTTAAAGGTATAAAGGTATTCCTCAAGCTGAATTTCTCCCTTCAGCCTTTCTCTGGACCTCCAATTCATGTGTAGCTTCTTTAGAAGATGTGGATAACTCTCAGCTTATGTACAGGAATATGGCTAAATAATAACTGCACGGGTCTTACATGTTCTATGTGCTTTACATGTATTATCACACCTAATCCCTAGAAGCTGTAACTAGTTCAACCATTAGCATCCCTTTTTAAAGGAACAGAACCTTCTGGTACATTTCAGAATGGCTACTTTCCCCTTTCCCCTGCTGGAAACATGAGATATTTTTCTCTGATCTTCACTGGAGGAGCTGCTAGGGCTCCTGAAGGTAAAATGTAAAAAGTGTGAAGGGGCCCCTTAAGACTGGCACCCCCTGGAATTTTTCTTTCTCAGACTGGTCCACACTGCAATTATAGTTTAGGTTCTTTTTGTTGTTGTTGTTTGAGATGCAGTTTCGCTCTTGTCACCCAGGCTAGAGAGCTCTGCAACCTCTACCTCCTGGGTTCAAGAGATTCTCCTGCCTCAGCCTCCCAAGCAGCTGGAATTACAGGGGCCAGGTGCCCGATGCCACACCTGGCTAATTTTTGTATTTTTAGTAGAGACAGGGTTTCACTATGTTGGCCAAGCTTATCTTGAACTCCTGACCTTAGGGATTACAGGTGTGAGTCACTGTGGCCGGCTAGTTCATATTTTTCTACTTTAGCTAGTTCCCACAGAAGTTTCTGTTCTGTATCTGCCTGTCTGTCACTCCAATTACTAGGGGCAGTGATTTGCCCCATGACTTCATTTATCTGATGGAAATAAGAAGGGTTGTTGATTTTTTTTAGTTTGTTCAGCTTTTTTCCAGTGTGAAGTTGGAAGTGATGACTTCCAAGCTCCTCAACATGCAGAACCAAAGTTATCTCCATTTTAGAGATGAAATTAAGGAAATCTGAGAGGAGGGAGGATCATGACAGACAGGAGGCAGGACTAGACTGCAGCTCCATACAGAGCAGCATACGGAGGCTTGCATTGTGAATTTTAGCTCCAAATTGAGTGCAAGAAAAAAACAGCAATCCTGAGAAGGTCCACAGACCCTCTGAAGGAAGCAGAGTGCTCCGGCAGGACCCAGAAGACACCCCCAGTACTGTGAGTGCCCCAACTGCAGAAGTGGGAAAGGGAGCCCCTCCTCTCTCAAATATACACCCCCAATGGAGAAGGTGAAGGTTTGTTTGTGGGAGAAGTTTCCTACTTTATCTGGAGCTGAGTCAAGTTAGAGAGCCAAACTGAGTGAAATACAGGGGTAGAGGAAGCAGCAGAAAGGCCCTGGGAACTCGTGGGATCCCCAAGCAGCCCATTTTTGCCTGGCACCACAGGGGATCCATCCAGAGGGCAGCCAGAGGAGGAAGGGGTAAAACTTCACAGGGAGAAGGATATTTCTAGCTGAACTTTTCAACAATTTGACCAGGGCAAGAAGCCTCCTGGCCAGAACTCGGGGGAAGGCATGAATCCGAATCCACCTTGCAGACTTCACAGACTGGGAAAGAACTAAAGCCTTTTTCTTTAGCAGCTGGGAGGAAGAAAGCCTTGGGCAAGTTTTGAAGCCCATCTTGCCCTCTGTCTGGAAACAGACTTGGGGTGGTTGTGGGGGGCACAGTGGGAGTGAGACAGCCTTTTGGTTTGTGTGGGAGCTGGGTGAATCCTGTGACTTCCAGCTTTCCCCACTTCCCTGACAACCTCCATGACTCAGCAGAGGCATCCATAATCCTCCTTCGTACACAACTCCAGTGATCTGGAAATCTCATCCCCATCCCCCACAGCAGCTGAAGCAAGATCCACCCAAGGAGAGTATGAGCGCAGACAGGCCTAGTCCCATCCTCCATAGTCCTTCCCTACCCACCCACCCTTCTGTTAGCGGAAGACAAAGGGCATATAATCTTGATAGTTCTAGGGCCCCACCCACTGCCAATCTCTCTCCATACTACCACAGCTGATGCTTTCTACAAAGTGCCACCTCCTAGCAGGAGGCCAATCGGCACAAAAATAGAGCATTAAACCACCAAAGCTAAGGACCCTCACGGAGTCCATTGCACCCTCCACCACCTCCAGTGGAACAGGTGCTGGTATCCATGGCTGAGAGACCCCTCTGTGTAGACTATCCCTAGTACCAGCCTGGAGCCAGGTAGACTGGCTGAGTGGCTAGACCCAGAAGACAGACAACAATCACTGCAATTTGGCTCGCAGGAAGCCACATCCACAGGAAAAGGGAGAGAATACTACATCAAGGTAACACCCTGCAGGACAAAAGAATCTGAACAACAGCCTTCAGCCCTAGACTTTCCCTCTGACATAACCTACCCAAATGAGAAGGAACCAGAAAACCAACCCTGGTAATATGACAAAACAAGGCTCTTCAGCACCCCCCAAAAATCACACTAGTTCATCAGCAGTTAATCCAGTCCAAGAAGAAATCCCTGATCTGCCTGAAAAAGAATTAAGGAGGTTAGTTATTAAGCTAATCAGGGAGGGACCTGAGAAAGGTGACGCCCCATACAAGGAAATCCAAAAAAGGATACAATAAGTGAAGGGAGAAATAGTCCAGGAAATAGACAGCTTAAAGAAAAAACAATAAAAAATTCAGGAAACTTTGGACACACTTTTATAAATGTGAAATGCTTGGAAAGTCTCAGCAATAGAATTGAACAAGTAGAAGAAAGAAATTCAGAGCTTGAAGACAAGGTCTTTGAATTAACCTAATCCAACAAAGACAAATAAAAAAGGAGAAGAAAATATGAACAAAACCTCCAAGAAGTCTGGAATTATGTTAAATGACCAAACACAAAAATAATAAGTGTTCCTGAAGAAGAAAATTCTAAAAGCTTGGAAAATATATTTGGGGGAATAATCAAGGAAAACTTCTCTGGCCTTGCTGGAGACCTAGGCACCCAAATGCAAGAAGCACAAAGAACACCTGGGAAATTCATTGCAAAAAGATCTTTGCCTAGGCACATTGTCATCAGGTTATCCAAAGTTAAGACAAAGGAAAGAATCTTAAGGGCTTGAGACAGAAGCACCAGGTAACCTATAAAGGAAAACGTATCAGATCAACAGCAGATTTCGCAGCAGAAACACTGTAAGCTAGAAGGTATCAGAGCCATATCTTCAGCCTCCTTAAACAGAACAATTAACAGCCAAGAATGCAGTGAAACTAAGCATCATATATGAAGGAAAGATACAGTCATTTTCAGACAAACAAATGCTGAGAGACTTTGCCATTACCAAGCCACCACTACAAGAACTGCTAAAAGGAGCTCTAAACCTTGAAACAAATACTGGAAACACATCAAAACAGAACCTCATTAATGCATAAATCACACAGGACCTATAAAACAAAAAGACTGTTGTATGATGAATGCAACAGTACCTCACATTTCAATACTAACATTGAATGTAAATGGCCTAAATGCTCCACTTAAAAGATATAGAACCACAGAATAGATTAAGAACTCACCAACCAACTATCTGCTGCCTTCAGGAGACTCACTTAACACAGAAGGCCACACATAAAGGGGTGGAAAAAGGCATTTCATGCAAATGGACACCAAAAGCGAGCAGGGGTAGCTATTCTTATATCAGGGAAAACAAACTTTATTTATTTATTTTTATTATACTTTAAGTTCTGGGGTACATGTGCAGATCACGCAGGATTGTTGCATAGGTACATTCATGGCAAGGTGGTTTGTTGCCACCATCCCCCCATCACCTATACCTGACATTTCTCCCCACGTTATCCCTCCCCCACACTCCCTCCCACTATCCCTCCCATAGCCCCTCCCAATGGACCCCCAATGTGTGATGTTCTCCTGTTTGTGTCCAAGTATTCTTATTGTTTAACACCTGCCTATGAGTGAGAACATGTAGTGTTTGGTTTTCTGTTCTTGTGTCAGTTTGCTGAGAATGATGGTTTCCGGCTTCATCTATGTCCTTGCAAATGACATGAACTCATCCTTTTTTGTGGCTGCATAGTATTCCAAGGTGCACTGTGCCACATTTTCTTTATCCAGTCTACCATTAATGGGCATTTGGGTTGGTTCCAAGTCTTCGCTATTGTGAACAGTTCCACAATAAACATACGTGTGCATGTGTCTTTATAATAGAATGATTTATAATCCTCTGGGTATATATTCAGTAATGGGATTGCTGGGTCAAATGGCATCTCTATTTCTGGATCCTTGAGGAATCATCACACTGCCTTCCACAATGGTTGAACTAATTTACACTCCCACCAACAGTGTAAAAGCATTCCTATTTCTCTACATCTTCTCCAGCAACTGTTGTCTCCTGATTTTTTAATCATCGCCATTCTAACTGGTGTGAGGTGGTATCTCAATGTGGTTTTGATTTGCATTTCTCTAATGATCAGTGATAATGAGCTTTTTTATATATACCTGTTGGCAGCATAAATATCCTTTTTATGCAGTCTGTTCATATCCTTTGCCTACTTTTTGGTGGCTTTTTTTTTTCCTATAAATTTTAAAGCAATAGTGATTAAAAGAGACAAAGAGGGACATTATGTAATGGTAAAAAGCCTTGTCCAACAGGAAATATCACAATCCTAAACATATATGCATGCGCCTAACACTGGAGTTCCCAAATTTGTAAAACAGTTACTAGTAGACCTCAGAAATGAGATAGACTGCAACACAATACTAGTGGGGGACGTCAATACTCCACTGACAGCAAGACAGAAAATCAACAAAGAAAGAATGGATTTAAACGATACCTTGGAACAGATGGACTTAACAGATATATACAGAACATTTCATCCAACAACCACAGAATACATGTTCTATTCAACAGCACATGGAACTTTCTCCAAGATAGACCATCTAATAGGCCATAAAACAAGTCTCAATAAATTTAAGAAAATTAAAATTATATCAAGCATTCTCTCAGACCACAGTGGAATAAAACTGGAAATCAGCTCCAAAAATTGCCTTCAAAACCATGCAAATACATGGAAATTAAATAACCTGTTCCTGAATGAGCATTGGGTCAAAAACAGAATCAAGATGAAAATTAAAAAATTCTTCAAACTGAATGACCATAATGACACAACCTATCAAAACCTCTGCAGTGCTAAGAGGAAAGTTCATAGCTCTAAACGCCTACATAAGAAAGTCTGAAAGAGCACAAGCAGGCAATCTAAGGTTGCACCTCAGGGAACTAGAATAACAAGAACAAACCAAACCCAAACCCAGCAGAAGGAAGGAAATAACCAAGAGCAGAGCAAAACTAAATGAAATTGAAACAAACAAATAAAAATACAAAAGATAAATGAAACAAAAAGCTGTTTCCTTGAAAAGATAAATAAAATTATTAGCAAGATTAACCAAGAAAGAGAAAATTCAAACAACCTCACTAAGAAACGAAACAGGTGATATGACAACTGACACCACTAAAATACAAAAGATCATTCAAGGCTACTATGAACACTTTTATGTACATAAACTGGAAAACCTAGAAGAGATGGATAAATTCCTGAAAAAATACAACTCTCCTAGCTTAAATCAGGAAGAATTAGATACCCTGAACAGACCAATAACAAGCTGCAAAATTGAAATGAACCAACAAAAAAAGTCCAGGAACAGACAGATTTACAGCAAATTATATCAGGCATTAATGTACACAAATCAGTAGCTCTTCTATACACCAACAGCAACTAAACGAAGAATCAAATCAAGAATTCAACCTCTTTTACATTAGCTGCAAAACAACAGCAACAACAAAAAACCAGCAACAACAAAAACAGACTTAGGAATATACCTAACCAAGAAGGCAAAAGACCTCTACAGAGAAAACTACAAAACATTACTGAAAGAAATCATAGACAACACAAACAAATGAAAACACATCTGATGCGCATGGATGGGCAGAATCAATATTGTGAAAATGACCGTACTGCCAAAAGCAATCTGCAAATTCAGTGCAATCCCATCAGAATGCCACCATCATTTTTCACAGAGTTAGAAAAAAACTTCTAAAATTAAGATGAAAACAAAAAAGAGCCTGCATAGCCAAAGCAAGACTAAGTGAAAACAAATCTGGAGACATCATACTTCCTGATTTCAAACTAAACTATAAGGCCATAGTCATCAAAACAACATGGTACTGATATAAAAATATGCATGTAGACCAATGGAACAGAATAGAGAACCCAGAAATAAACCCAAATATAGCCAACTGATTTTCAACAAAGCAAACAAAAACATACAGTGGGGAAAGGGCACCCTTTTCAATAAATGGTGCTGGGATAATTGGCTAGCCACATGTAGGAGAATGAAACTGTATCCTCATCTTTCACCTTACCCAAAAAAATCAACTGAAGATGTATTAAGGACTTAAACCTGAGATCTGAAACTATACAAATTTAGAAAATAACACTGGAAAAAACCCTTCTAGACATTGGCTTAGGCTAGGATTTCATGACCAAGAACCCAAAACCAAATGCAATGAAAACAAAGATTAATAGTGGGGACCTAATTAAACTAAAAATCTTTTGCACATCAAAAGCAGCAGTCAGCAGGGTAAAGAGACAACCCACAAAGTGGGAGAAAATCTTCACAATCTATACATCTGACAAAGGACTAATATACAGAATCTACAACAAACTGAAACATATCAGTAAGAAATAAAAATCACATCAAAAAGTGGGCTAAGGGCATGAACAGACAATTCTCAAAAGAAGATATACAAATGGCCAAAAAATATATGAAAACATGCTCAACATCACTAATGATCAGGGAAATGCAAATCAAAACCACAATGTGATACCACCTTACTCCTCCAAGAATGGACAAAACCAAAAAATCAAAAAAATCATAGATGCTGGTGTGGATGTAGTAATCAGAGAACACTTCTGCACTGCTAGGGGAATGTAAACTAGTACAGCCACTATGAAAAACAGTGTGGAAATTCCTTAAAGAACTAAAAGGAGAACTACCATTTGATCCAGCAATTCCACTACCGGGTATCTACCCATAGTAAAAGAAGTCATTATTCAAAAAAGATACTTGCACACACATGTTTATAGCAGCACAATTCACAACTGCAAATTCATGGAACCAACCCAAACGACCATCAATCAACGAGTAAAGAAACTGTGGTATATATATATATATGATGGAATGCTACTTAGCCATTAAAAAGGAATGAATTAACAGCATTTGCAGTGACCTAGATGAGATTGGAGACTATTATTCTAAGTGAAGTAACTCAGGAATGGAAATCCAAACATTGTATGTTCTCACTGACATATGGAAGCTAAGCTATGAGGACACAAAGGCATAAGAATGATACAATGGACTTTGGATACTCACGGGGAAGAGTGGGAGGGAGGGGGGCGAGAGATAAAAGACTACAAATAGGGTGCAGTGTATACTGTTTGGGTGATGGGTGCACCAAAATCTCACAAGTCACCACTGAAGAACTTCTCATGTAACCAAATACAACATGTCCCCCAATACAACATGTCCCCCAATAACTTATGAAAAATGAAATGGAGAGAGAGAGAGAGAGAGAGAGAGAGAGAGAGAGAGAGAGAGAGAAATTGGGAATCCGGGAGAAAGTTAAAGTGGAATGGTTCTTGTTTTTCAATAGGATATCCTGATTTCTCTCAGCCTGTGTACTGAGTTCTTATTACCTGGGCCAAATGTGTTCTTCAAGAGCTAGTGACATGCAGATCCAGCTGATTCATTCTGCCCTTCACAAACTAACAAGTCTGAAACTTCAATCACAGAGAAGGATATTGGAACACATATGGGAGCTTCTTCTCTTTGCTTCTAAAAAGCATTTATGACTTTGTTGAAGGGGAATATAGCCTAAACTTGATTTTATATGTATATAGATATATATACACATATATGTATATAAATACATATATAAACCCAGCTGATTTTATTTATATATATATATATATATATATATATAAAATACATGTATATGTATTGTAATGGTTTTTTACTTTGCTTTGAAATTTGTAGATGTATACTGACAGAGTATGAAGAAAAAGAAGATGAATTTTATCAAACTATGTGAAAACCATTCCTACTAGTATCAAAGGCCAGTGTTCTCCTCTCAGCCCATACTATATAATTCACTCCCAGTTTGGTTCCAGAGGTTTCCCTGAGTGGAGACAGCCTACATTGGGTCTTGCCAGCAGAAGAGTAAAGGAGAACCCCAGACTACAGAGAGAAGATTGTAAGTGAGGTCTGCTGGGACAGGAATGACAGTGGCTGGGAAAACCCCCAGACTCTGACAATGCAATCCTGCAATGATGTGGTCCACAAGCTCAGAACTAGATTCAGATGTGGTCCTGAAGCTCAGGCCCTGGTCCCTGAAGCTCCTGCACATATAAATGTAGAAGCCAGGGTGTCATTAGTGCAGTCCTGGGATACCAGAGAGGACCCAGCTACTGGTAATCCAGGCCTTATAAATCACAGTGTGGTGAGACGTAGGAAAATACCATTCCACCTATTTTCTATTTCTAAAATTATGCGCATGCAGATGGATCTGTGAAAAAGAGCATTCCACATTCTTAGCAGGGTGTGAGTATGGATAAGAGCACACGCCCTGAGGTCAGGCTGCCGAAGAAGGAATCCCAGCTCTGCTACTTGCCCCTTCACTACTTAGGAACATTCGGGCAAGGTTTTTGTTTTGTTTTGTTTTTACCTATTCCAAGCTGCAGTTTCCTCATCTGTATAATAAGAATAGTGAGACGAGCAATGGAAAAGTGTTGGTATATGTTAAACGCTCAGCTAAAGCTTCCATTATCATCTTTGATATTCTTCTTGTTGAATTCCCATCAATGCTATTCTCTGAAATGGAAATGGTCAGTTTTACAGAACATGCTTTCTCTTATTACCTAACGTCAGAGGGCAAGAGGTTTTAACATCCAACATTTTCCCTAGACTTTCATAATTTCTGATATAGATGCCTTACATTTTCTCCCTATTTTCAATTGTTATGACATGGAACAAAAAGCATTCATCAACATATCTCTTGGGGTAGAAGCTAAGACACTGAGATAACTGTATGTAGGTAGAAGTGTTCTGTGGTCTAGATAGCGAGGAGAAGAACCTGGCCAAAGGCCATATTCCCTGTGATAGGACCTGTCTTATAACACTGCCTGCCACCCAATAACTTCTAAACCTGCTAAAATCATGAAATCCTTAAGAGCAAGTGGAATTTTGTAGAAACCTGGAGAGAGCTGAGTTTCATGTCTGGACTAATAAGGGGAATAATGCAATTGGTAAGAAAATATAGGAAAGGGAGCCTCAGGAACTCACAGTGCTGTGGGAAAACTGTCCTCTCCTACAGCTTTGAAGTGTGTTTGGGTAACGTTTAACTTAACCTTTGATATTGGATTTGGAAAAATCACCAAAGTCCACAATATCATTATTTCAATATTGGGAATCATTAAAAGGCTTTCGGCTATATATACATGCACAAAATCTTGCATATGTGATGATGATCACCATCCTTTCCCCTAAACCCCTCTAAAATAATAGTAAAGGGATTTCACAAAAGCAAAATCTTTATAGACAGAGAGAAGTAGACAGGAGACAACAGTAGAAAAGACAGGTCAAGTGAATAGACTGGAGAAAGCAGAATCCTAAGCCTGCTGAAAAACCCCAGAAGAACTCTTGCCTGACAGAACCAGGAAAGTCCTTGGAATTGGAGATACCAAGTGTCTTGATTATAGGGTATGGCTAGGGTTACCAATTGTTCTGGTTTGCCTGGGAATGAGGAGTTTCATGGTACACAGCAGAACTTTCAGTGCTAAAACCAGCCAGCTAGGTGGTGGGTCACCCTAGTTGTGGCTGGGGCATGGAAACAAGAGAATTGGTTGAAAGTCCAACCCCACAACCATCCCAATAGCCAAGCAATCATCTTCCCCTTATACAACTTTGATAAAACAAAAGTAAGTTTAAAACATTAAAAAAAAACTCATCAAACATTCTTGACATTCACACTTTCTATATGCAGATGTCAATTTGTAAAACTGAAAGGGCCCCTCTCTTAGCAACAAAATGTAAAGAATCCTTCAAAACTTTTCTTGTGGATATAAAATATACATAAGATTTCTCATCATTTCTTGGCAGCAAAAAACGCCAGACATCGTGTTTTCAAATACCTGTTCTCTCCAGTCAAATTCATTTTTATTTGGGAATACAAAATGAAATGCTTTCAGGGTAAAGTAGATCCAAAATTCTTAGACATGCGGAACTCCACTCAAATTCTGCAGAATTAGAATATTTAGATTGAGGCCAGAAATCTGTCATTTTTTTAAAGCACCTCATATGTTCTTTTCATCAGTCAGATTTAGAAATCACTGGATTAACAAACATTCATATGGAAGCCAGAACAGGTATATATTTTCAAGGCCTCAGGGATAAACTATGAGGTGACTAAGTAATCTGACATTTAGGCTGAGATCCCTGGAAACATAGAAATATGATCCTAGAGCTCTCCACCAGCTGGTGTCTTCACCAGACACCCCTCTTGGTGATACAGTTCAGCAGATCTCACCATCATGATGTTGACTCTTTTAGAGAAGGGTCTCTAACCCTATAATGCCCAGTCTGCCCAGACAAGCTGAATTCTGAGAAATGTGTTTTATCAATCATCTCTGCCCTGGTAAAAGCCAGAACCTTCTGAGGACCAGAGATATAACCCACTGCAAGCACTTTACTAGACTTTGAGGAAGGACAACCTAGCAGTAATCATGTTCTCAAAGCTGTGCAAATCTGCTCTGCTGAACTCAGTGGAAGGTGGCCTTGACTTTCTCCATCAGTCATTTTATAAATAACACACAATTGGGCTTTACTTCCCCCATGCTGCATTAGAAAGTATTGATATCTAAAAGAGACCTGTGTCCAAATGGAGACCACAAACTGAGAAATAGCTGTTACAAGAATACCTCTTCCTGAGGAGAAAGAGTAAACAGAATGCACATACCCAGTGCTATGTGGTATAAGGAAAACTTCTCCTAAAAATACCTAGTAAAGTATTCTAAAACTTCCCACTTGGAGAAAAAATAGAAGCCTACAATGTTAATATTAATACATTTGTTTCCCAATAAGTTTTCATCATTAAACACTAAATATTTTAAAAATATCAAAACACTTTAAAAAAAATATGAGCCATTGAAAAATGCCTTCTGAGATTTGCTATAAATATTGGTTCTAGTGACACCTTGCCCCCTTATTTCATCCATCAAGGTAGGTCATGTGTAGGAACAAGCAGTTTGTTGTCCATGTACTTATGAGACAAAAGAATATCTGGATTACCTGTGAAAAACTTGGTGTATTCACAGTGTACGTGTTTTTGTTTCCAGATTGTACAACTGTCCCAATTAGGATGACTTACAAAGCCATTTTCATAATCATAATCATCCCTGCTTTTCATTCAAAAGCTACTGCTACTATTATTTACTGCAAATAACAAACTCCCCATGCATATCCATAAAAGAATGTTCACGTCACAGATGCGCTATGTTTCTGTTACTCTTTTTCATTAGTCCTGCCACTCAGACAGGTGTTCAGTGGATCAAACATTCTAATGAAAAACTATCTTCTACTAAAGCTAACATCTATAGGTGAGAGCTACAGGCGAGTCAGAATTTGCCAGTTGGTACTTAACACATCTTTTCTTCATGCTCTTTAATAACCCTTGAGCTGTGGCCACTTAAGCAGAAAGTATTCATCAGCATTGGCTTGTAAGTTTCTTTATCGTCCAAGATACTTGGTGTCTAGCAAGTAACACCCGTTGATCTTTGATAAGCTAGAGTTAAACAAATGGCTGCAGACAAGTGATGAGAGGCTGATGGCCTTACCTCTTACTATTAGATTATGATTCAGGTAGCCAGACATAAAAAGTAAGACTGTAGGAGCTAAGTGGCTATGATTCCATGTTTTTCTCAGACAGGAGGCCAAGTAGGTACAAAATGTGGCTTTTTGAAGGTCGTTAGACCTACGTTACTAATATTATCACCCCGCCAACCAGCTTGCTGGAGAGTGCAGCAGGGAACTACCGGACCTTTCTTTTTGCCATTCACTAGAGGACTGAAGACCTAGAACACTTACTCATATGGTTTCATTGTCTAGTGAATGCAAAAATGCTTCATTATCTCAACAGAAGTGACAGGACACTTCAAATATGAAACATGTTGGTGTTGGAAAAGCATTTTGTTTCTGCAGAGTTGAAGCTATTAAGTAATACAGAAGTTGGCAAAAGAAAGTAATTGTTAAAGTTATTTTATTTTTACAATTTTGCACCTTGTTGAAATTTCAAAAAGTATCTTGAAGCCCACAATTTAATTTGAAAACCACAAAGAAAAAGTATTGTATCACAGGAACAATGCTCAATAGAAATATAATTAAATGATAGAAATGTAAATATAAGTATTTTTCCAAAACAATCTACAAAAGATAATCAAAGCACTAATATTACTATTTGCATTTCTCTATCACCTTTCCTATAAGAAGCTCAGTTAATTATTGTGCTTCCTTAGTTTCTGCACAATACTAGGAATGAATCTTATTAACCTCTTTCAATACTCAAACACTTCATCCCAAGAGTTAATATCTAACTTCACTGGAAACAAGTTTCTAGTGTAAAAGGAGCCAATATTGAGCCTCAAAGGAAAAGTAAAATAACTAAAATGGACAATCCCTGCATAGCTTTAACAAAAGACTGAAGATGACAGAAGAAAGATTCATTGAACTTGAAATAAATCAATAGAAATCATACAATCTGACAAATAGAAAGAAAAATTTGTTTAATGAAAAGAGCCTCAGTTACCTGTGGGATATCAGAATTCTAACATACATGTACTTGGCAATATCAAAAGGGAAAAAGAAGAAAATAATTGGGTAAAAAAATACTTGAAGACATAATGGCTAAATAAATTTCCAATTTGGTGAAAAATATAAACTTATAGGTCTGAGAAGCTTGTCCAATTTTCCAATCTGACTAAATATAAATAAAACGACATCTAGGCACATTATAGTCTAATTGTTTCAACTCAAAGTTAAATAGAAAGCCTTGAAAACATATGAAAAAGAGTGACATTACATACAAAGGTATGATAATATGAAGAACAGCTGAACTCACAGCATAATGGAGGTCAGCAGACAATAAAACAGCATGAAGTACCAAAAAAAACAACAAGAAATTTTATATGTAGCAAAACTCTTATTCAAAAATGAGGGCAAAATATTAAAAAACCATTATCAGATGAACAAAAACTAAGAGAATGAATTGCCAGTGGATCTATACTATAGGAAATGCTAAAGGAGGTTGTTCAGGCTGAAGAAAAATGACACCGAGAGAAACTTAGATAAATAAGAAGAGCACCAGAAATGGTATAAAGGTGAAAGGCAAACATAAATAAATATACAATAAATATACATTTTTATTACTTAAAAAATACATATTACTGTTAAAAACAAATTATAAAAACTAAAACTCAAAAGAGTTTTTGGCTTTTATAACAAATGCAGATGTAATATGACAACAATTTCACAAGGAATGAGTTAAATGAAATTATAGCAAAATTACTATATTTTATGAGAAGTAATACAGTATTAACTCTAAGTAGACTATATAATAAGTTAAATATGCATATTGTAATCCTTAGGATAAACACTAAAAATACACAAAGATATACAATTCAAAAGCCAACACAGAGGGCCAGCCTCGGTGGCTCACGACTGTAATCCCAGCACTTCAGGAGGCCGAGGCAGGTGGATCACCTGCCTGAGGTCACGAGTTCGAGATTGGCCTGGCCAACATGGTGAAACCCTGCCTATACTAAAAATAAAAAGTTAGCTGGGCGTGGCGGCATGTGGCTGTAATCCTTGCTACTCGTGAAGCTGAGACGGGAGACTTGCTTGAACCCAGGAGGCAGAGGTTGCAGTCAGCCAAGATTGTGCCATTGCACTCCAGCCTGGGCAACAAAAGCAAAACTTAATCTCAAA
>NW_016107528.1:3465869-3508498 GCF_001604975.1 Cebus imitator | reverse complement strand
AACACAGGAATTGGAATACCTAAAAATATTTAAGCAAAAAAAAATATATATAGGAAAAACAGAGGAAGAGAAAGAAACAGAATAAATATAAAATAACAAAATGGTAGACTTAAATTCAATCATACAGATAATTGCAATGTATGAAAATGAAAAGGCAGTGATTTTTCAAACTGGAAAAAAATGAAAAGCCCAACTCTATACTGACTACAAGATTCACAGTTTAAATATAAAGACACATATAAGTTGAAAATAAAATTATAAAATTATATATATACCATGAAAATACTATTAAGAAAGAAAGAGTATCTGCATTCTCTATTAATATTAGACTATCTAGACTTTAAGACAAGGATTGTTGCTGGAAATAAAGTGGGACATTTCATAATATAAAAGGGAAAATTACTCAGGCAGACACATTTAAAAATATGTGTGTATAGCTAATAAGACAGTCTCAAAATATATGAAAAAACTCAAAAGAACTAAAAGGATAAATAGGCAAATTGACAATCATAGCTGGAGATTTGAAAAGCTCCTTCTCAGTAATTGATAGAATAGACCAAAAACCAATAAGGATATAAAAGATCTTAGCAACACCACAGAATGCCATAACCCAATTAATATTTAGAGACTACTACACTGCACAACTACAGCACACACACACCGGCACACATGGAATGTTCATAGTCACACCACATGCTGAACTAAAAACAAATCAACAATTTAGAAGATTAAAATCTTAAAGAATATCTTCTGTAGTAGCAATAGAATTTAACTAGTCATCAGTATCAATACAATATCTGTAAAAATACTCAAGTCTTTGGAAATTAAACATACTTTTAAACCCATGGATTAAACAAAATCATGAGTTCCAAATAGTTTGAAATAAAATATAATGTAAATATTACATTCAGAAATTCGTGCTTCTCAGCTTAAGCAGTACGTCAAGGGAAATTTATCATTTCTAATGCTTATATTTATTAGAAGAAAATAAATATTTAAAATCAGTGACCCACCAGGCACGGTGGCTCACACCTGTAATCTCAGTACTTTGAGCGGCTGAGGCAGGCAGATTGTTTGAGGCCAGGAGTTCAAGACCTGCCTGGCTAACATGATAAAACCCTGTCTCTACTAAAAATACAAAAATTAGCTGGATGTGGTGGCGGGCACCTGTGATCCCAGCTACTCAGGAGGCTGAGGCAAGAGAATCACTTGAACCCAGGAGGTAGAGATTGCAGCGAGCTGAGATCCTGCCACTGCACTCCAGCCTGGGCAACACAGTGAGATTCTGCCTTAAAAAAAAAAAAAAAATCAGTGAACTAAATTTCTACCTTAAGAGTCTAAATAAAGAAGAGGTTCTATTAAGTATAAGAAACACAAATATAGTTTTTTTAAAAAGCTAAAAAATCAAAAAATACAAACTAAACCAAATTAACAAAGGTAAAAGGTGATATTAATATTGATATAAACATTTAGTAAGACTGGCATGAGAGAGAGGGAGAAAACTCAGATGATCAGTAATAGGAAAGAAAGGGGATATCATTACAGATCCTACAGAAACTTAAAAGGCAACAAAAATATTTTTAACAACTTTGTGTTAATAAATTGGAGAAATGAGGTTAAAAACAATTTACCAAAACTGACTGAGAATGAAACAGAATTTTTTGTATGCATATTTAGTTTTCTATTGCAGCTATAGTGGATGTTTAAAACCACGCTCACTTATTGTTTACTGAGCCAGAAATCTCAGCTGGGTCCTCTGTCACTTTGCTTAGCTCTACATGGTTAAAATCAGTGTCTTGGCTGGACTAGGCTTTTATCTGGAGGCTCTAAGAAAGATTCCACTTCCAAACTCATTCAGATTGTCAGCATAATCCAGTTGCTGGTGGTTGTAGGACTGAGGTCCCTGCTTCCTTGATACACAGCCTTCTTCATCTTCACACCGACAATTTTTTTCATGTTTTGAAACTTTGACTACTTCTGCTACATCGCTCTGACTTCAATGAGAGAAAGTTCTCTACTTTTAAGATGTCTTGTGATTAGATTGGACCAATCTGATAATGCAGGTTAATATCCCTATTTTAAAGTTTATATTATTAATTACACCTGCAAAGTCCATTTGCTTATGTAATGTAACGTATTGTTACAGGGTTAGTCCATGGAGAATTTTGGGAGGGATGTTATTCTGCCTACTGCAATATACTAAAGGGAGATAGGGAGACACACAGACAGACAGACAGACAGATAGACAGATAGATAATAGAGATACTAGTATATCAAAGAAATTTTTAAAATTTATGGAACTCTTATTTAAAATTTTCAGAAAGAAAATTCCAGGCTCCACTGGCTTCACTGGTAAACTCTATTAGACATTTAACAAACCAAAATATACCCAATCTTATACAACAAAAACATTCAGAAAACTGAGGGGCAAAGAGTACTTCTCAGCTTGTTTTAGAAGCATACAACGATACTATAACTTTATTAAGGCATTAAGAGAAAATCATAGCCAAATATGCAAGATGACATATGCAAAAAAAAATACTTAACAAAATAAAATAAAGCTTAATCCAGCTATATATAGAAAGGACAATATATCATGACCAATAGGATTTGTCTAAGGAATGCCAGATTAACTAAAAAATCAATCCATGTAATCCAACAAACTAAAATGGATAAACTGCACAATCACATCAATAGATGTAGAACAAGCATTTCACAAAATTCAATACCCATTTATGTTAAAAACAAATTTTCTCATCAAACAGAAATCAAATTTATTCATTATAATAAAGAATATCATACCAAAACAAAACAAAAAAGTAAAAAAACCCACTAGCTAACTTCACGCTTAATGATAAAAAATGGAAGGCCTTCCTCCTAAAATGGGGAACAAGATAAGCATGTCCCCTGTCATAATAGATGTCCCATGTCTATTCAACATTGTACTGGCTATTCTGTTCAATAAGGTATGGGGAAAAAGGCAATCTCTGGAAAGAAAAAGTAAACTATCTCTATTTGCAAATATTATGATAGTTTCTGTTGAAATTTCTAAGGAGTCTTAAAAAAAGAACATAGAAATAAATATAGCAAGCCCTCTGGACACAGAGTCAGGACAAACAGATCAGAGTTTGGATATAGACGCCACCTATAATTAATTACCCATTACCCTAAATTTCACCAAAATTCAAAAAATCCTCATCAAAATGTGGTATTTAGAATGTGAATGCACAAGCCACCAACTGGGAGAAAAATTTTATTTATATATCTGTCTGACTTGACAAAGGACTTAATTGAAGATGAAAGATCTCTTGCAACTAAACAATAAAAACAAACCCCCTAAATGGATAAAAGTTTAGAACAGACACTTCACAAGGGAAGATACGTAAATGACCAATAAGCATGTAAAAACATACTCAACACCATTCATCACTAGGGAAATTCAAATTTAAATCATAAAGAGATACCAGAAAACACTCATTAAAGTAGCCAAAATGAAAGACCACTGACATCACATGTTGTTGAAGATGTGGAGCCACTAAAACTCTCTCGTACATTGTTGGTGAGAATTGCTAGTCCTCCCACTTTGGCAGAAGATTTGATTGTTTCTTATAAAGCTTAATACATATTTACCATTTATCCCAGCAATTTCACTTTTAGATATTTACCCAATAGAAGTGAAAAGATATCATAAAAAAGAATAGAAAAAACGCTTATAGCCTTATTCATAATATCCCCAAACCAGAAATTACCTCAACGTTCATAAACAGGATAATGAATTTTAAAAGTATAACAAATTGATTTAAAAAGTGTAATATTCAGCAATAATATGGAATGAATTACTGATACACACAACATGGATGAATCTCATACACATTATGCTGAACAAAATAAGCCAGACTCAAACAAGAACATATTTTTTCGTTCCACAGTATGTTCATACTGCATGTTCTACAGAACTTTATAAAGTTCTGGAACAAATCAAACTCTTTTATGGTTAAAAAAGTAAAAAGTTTACTACATAGGTAGATTAACTAGGAAAAACCATGAACTGTCAGGGGCGATTAGAAACGTTCTGTATCTTTATAGTGGTATGTGTTACACAGATCTACACATTTGTCAATATTCATCAAATTGTTCACTTAAGATTTGTGCATTTCCATGAATATAAACATTATCTTAACAAACCTACAAACTAATGAATGAAAAGTGCTAAAGATCTATGTAATTTTGAATAACTCTTAAAGACTTAATATTCAGAGGCTGTAGTATCCTTGGTAATAAACTGACCTACTAAGCTGATTCCCACAGAACCTCTGAACCACATTAATAAAAAAAAGGGAAAAATGGTTGGAAAACCTTTAATCTATATAAGAACATTTTTTTGAGGTGGCCCAGCTGCTTGTACTTAGTGAATTGAGTGGGCAAGAGCAGTTTCAAGAAAACCTATTCCTCAGCATAGACATATATTTCCTTCCTGGAATATGATGGTGAAGAAAGGATTGCCAATTCCAATACAAGCTTAGAATAGTGGCAGAAAATTATGATAATTTTGCAGTTTCAATGGAAAACCATTCTTATACAACACAAATGAATTTTTGCTGTAGGTTAAGTTCCCTTGCTATCCTCCACTTCCCTTTACAGAAGAAAAATGGATATTTGAGCAATTAGCCCAAATGCAGTAAGGAAGAATTTCTCATTTCTCTAAAGTCTATTAGGGATTTTCTGTTTCTGTAAAGGATGAGGACTACATTTCCATTTCTCAGAAAGACAGAGGGATGATCACTGAGGATGGATATGGTTGAGTTCAACAATAATGAAATGCAAGAATGCCGTGTACTTCCCATAGCCAAATAAAACAGTGATATTTAGACTTTAATTCTTTGCAATTTTGTTTTGTGTACAGCATGGCTAACTTTAATATATAACTAGTGGTTTTTACTTCCACTTCATCTCCAGTCTACATCAATAGTGCTTCTTCAGTCCTCCTCATCTTAAACAATTTTTTGGGCACTCTTTTCCATGCTTTGGGTAGATATTTTTCTTTGAATTTTTGTCAATAGTCAGAAGACTGTGCATTTATGAAGTGATCCAGAAAACTTGTGGATAACAAAATGGAAAAGTAAGAATTTAGTAGGGACACTGAATTCCACTTTGGTCCTGTAAGAGAGTATGTGAACCTACCAGAAATTATAGTAGATAGAAGCAAGCTATTTTTAAAACATTGCCCCTTTTCAAATATTCTGTTTAGTTTATGCAAGTTTATTTTATAAGAAGATAGGGCCATTTTTTCTTTCTTCTGAACCAAATGAACAACTCAAATTATATTAATAGTTGTCTCATTATTTACACCACCCATTTATGTCTTCTTGAGGAATCAAAAGTAATACAGGAAAGAACATGGGTTTTCTAGACAGAGAAATCTGGCAGAAATTTTACTCTATCCTAGCAGGAAAGTTATTTTGTCTTAATAAGTTCAAGTGACTGTGCCTGTAATTAGGGTAATGGTGGCCACTAGGATTTTTAAATATATTTGTAAATATTTTTGTAAAATATATACATACACACATATGATTGTTATACATAAAACAAAAAAAAATATTTTATACATACACACAAATATAATGAGACCTGAATCTAAGTCACAGGGCTTGGCACAGGCAAGGCACTAGATAAACTAGAATTTGTTCAATGTGGCTCCTGAATCAAATGACAATTTGTTAACCAGAGTCTTGTCCTCAAGTCATGAGAACTGCTGTTTCTCATTTCATTTGGCCTTCAGGGTTTATGTATACACTGAATGAAAGACACAAATGACCATCTCCTGCATTAGAATTCTAAGCCTATCGCTTGGGACACTCACCAAATGCTATTCCTGGTTATTTAGTTAGAAAGGAAATAAAGACGTCAGAGACTATCATTGTATATTATTTTAGTAATTACTGTAAAAAACAATTATCCCTTATTTTCCATCAATTCAGAAAGAAATATTTTAGATAAAATATGCACATGTCAAACATAACGACCTTGAACAGAACACCAAGTTATTTTATAGATATATCAAATGCTTTTTAAAAGACCTTACATGTTTTTCAAAAGGCTTCTTTGATTTAAAAAAATATAAGAAGTAAATTGGGAAATAAGCAAATATATTAAAAAGCTCATTTTGTTTCACATGAACAAATGAACTAAATATTTTTTAAAGCAGAGAAGAAATCTCTTAGAATAATGAAACCATAAAATGAGGTTTTGCTTGTGAGTCACCTTCTTGAGACCTAAGTAAAAAAATATTTGGGACATATATTTAAAATGATGATGTAGTTCAGTCTTTAAATGAAAAAAAGTCAACTATTTATCTTGCTGCATTGTCATATATCAAAGTCAGGTGAAATGTGATTACAATTCAGAAATATTGGTGCTATAACATTACTTGTTACTTTAAAATATTTGGAGTAAAATTATAGTTTTTATCCTATTATTATATAGTTTTGGAAACTGATAATAATGGAGATGGAGTCACCATAACAACAATTTATTAAGTTGAATTAAAGTATGTGCTTTAATTAAATATGCTTTTTAAAAGTCTTTGATTTCCTAAAATGTACATTACTCATGACAGCATTTGGAAATTTTAAATTTCGAAAACTTAGTCCAGTTACTAAAAATACATTATGAATATGACAATAACTCCATCCACAGGCAAATTAATTTCATTTTACCTAATGTTTATTTTAGTTCTTCATTAAAGTTTTTACTAAAATAGAAAATCACAGTGCCTACTACATAGTTGGCGAAGACAAAAAATAATTTTAACTATTTCTCAAACATTAATATAGTTCTGTAATATTTTAATGACCCTTCTGAACATTCTAAGCAACTCCTGTAGGAAAGCAAAATTAATATACAGTGTGGTTAAATTTTTAGTAATTTGATTGAAAAATATTGGTGCATATATAGAGTTGACTTTAAATATTAACAATCTATTTTTCAAAAATTCTTGGAAATCTTTTTTATTGTGTAAATTCAAGATGTACATGTTTTCCTATACATATACCTGGTGAAGTGTAATGATCTACTTTTAAAGTCTACTGTTAATGTTTACTTATAATAAAATATTATTAATTTAGCCAGTTGGCTCCTCGAAGTATCTCCAGTAATAGAAAATTATCGTAAACCAATATATCTTATTGCAACAGCCTGTACCTTTATTGTCTGTTCAGATTCTTTTCACGTCAGGCCTAAATAATGGAAAGCTAAGTCACATATAGAGGTATTAGATGACACACAATGGGGCCACTGTTCCCTGGAACAAATCATATTTTCAATAACTCATAAGTAATTTGAGGACTTCCCTTATATAATCCTCCAACAAACAATTAAATCCTATAGGTTTTTCATTTAACAGTCCAGTCAGGGTTTCTTAATATACATAACCCATAAAGTAAATTAAAAGTAAATCAAAACATATGTTTAAAGTCCATGATTCATGAAGAAACCAATTGGAAAACACTGAAGCCCGAATTAATGTCAAATATTTATCCTGTTGGGTTTGCCAACAGAGGTGGGTTCTCAGGAGAGAGAGCACATTCCAAATGATGTATTCTATTCTCCTCTCAACCCCATTCATAAAACGCCTTTCTGTTACGCAGTGGGATCACTACTTGATTATTAAACACAAGCTGATGTTTAGCATCAACTGGCTGTACATAGAGACGAGAATTATCACTCATCTGTACTTAAAAACAAAACTTAAGCAAGATGCTTAGGCAGAGGTGCTTCTGCACCGGAGTCCGTCGCATTTCTCAAAGGAAGCAAACCTAAGAATGTGACTGAAATGGGTAATCGGAGAACAAATCGGCACGTAACACAGGAAAGCTCAGAGGAGGGCTGTCTCAGAAACGGAGTAAACGAGTTGTGTGGACAGCGATGCTGGCATAGCTCCGGGATATGCCAAGCCCCGTCGTGTTTTCTATTTTCTGCTGATACTGGGAACCTAACTGAAGAAAGGGGACTTTGAGGAGCCTAACGTTGGCTTCTCTTTATTTAATGTGCCTTCAACCAAGCAGAAATCGCTCTGTGCCGACTCCAGTGGGGAGTCTTCAACCCGAATCTGACCTATCTGCCTCAAATCCGTGAGCTTTCACCGCGATCTCAAACCTCGATGCCAAGAGAGAAAATCAATGCCAACACGAGATTGCATGCTCCTCTGACTTTTGTTTGCTCGGGTTTTCATTTTAGACAGACACTTATCCTCCTTTCAGAGCCTAGAAAGATTGTGAATAGCCCGATCCCTCATCAAGACAGCCCCAATCACAGCCACACAGAGCTTAGAGGAACCCAACTCCGTTCCCAGGGTCCTGTCCCAGAGCCGCATCTCCGCGGGTGGCCGCCAGACCTTCCCTCAGTTTGGACACAGTTTGTGCGCGGAGAGAGGGGAAAAGCATCTCTTTCAATTCCTCCCGAGGCCACTCTTTCTTTATGGACCCACCTGCATGGGCGCTTCGTGTCTCATTGTTGGCAAATGTTCTTTCTCTCTGGCTAGGACAGCACTGACCCGGGCTTCCGGTCAAGCGTGCACAAGCCGCGCGCTCCAAGCTCCACACACTGCACTCTTGGGGTTCGCTAACCGGCTCCAACATCAGCACCGGAGCTGTCCTCTCCTAGCGCCGCACACGCGTACTGGCGGGGAGCCGCGTGCGCTCCTGGGAGTTGTAGTCTCTCCCTGCGGGGATTCCCAACGAACGAGCGAGCGGTGAACCACAACTCCCGGCAAGCAAGCAAACTCTTAAACACTCTCGATCCGCCAGTCGGGCTCGGCAGCGGAGCCTCCCTTCTCCTTTCGAAACGCTCCTGGGTTACCTCTCCCAGTCTCCCCTACCCTTTTCCTCGCCAGGGGCAGGCGAAAGTAGCCTCAGCTTATCTCAGCTGGAGATCTTTCTTTCTAACTGCCACCTATCAGGAGTAGATTGTGATTTCCTGATTACGAAGCACACTACCTCGTGCTAATTTCCAATGCAAACGAAGCCAGAGCTGGTCTCTGGGACTCTCCCCCCTACCCTCTACCCATTCCCGAATCGGCAAAGTTTCTACGTTTCCTTAGGCAGAGTGGGGCGGTTTTACAGTCTCTTTCGGCAAACGTGGGGGAGAAAGACGATGAAGGGTACACACATAAGGAAAGTGGTTTATCCGCACAATTGCATTGAGAAGTCGCGCGCGCGTACACACTCACGCAACCCACACACCAAAGTGCGTGAAAGCGAGATTTCTGGCTAAGCACCCCAAGGAACTCCCTTTGCCTACTTACCTTTCCATACAGCTCCATTACAACTCGAGGCTCGGAAATGCTCAAGTGCCCTCGTTACAAAGGAGGTTAGGGCTTTACGTAGGAAGCGGGGCTAAAAGGAAAAGGCACAACACAATAGAACGGGTAGGGGTGGCGTCTGGCAGAGAGAGAAAGGAGGGACGTGGAGAAGACAGCTGATTTAGATGGAGGGCTTCTTTCCTCTGGAGGGAAAGCGTGGAGTCTTCAAGCAGCAGCTGCAGAGAAAGGGCTGAGTCTCTTAGGAAGTGCCAGGGGCGCGATCGCGCTGGGCAGCCCCTCCCCAGGCCCTCCCCCGCACCTTCCGCCGTCATTAGCGCGCACACACAGCCGCTAGCCGCGGGCTGCAGAACTGATAGGGCACTGGGCTATTTACCAAAAGCAAGCCGCTTAAAATGAACACATTCATCACCGGAGCCCAGAAGCACCGTCACAGAATGAGATGGGAGACCTCTATTAAGTTATCCTGTCGTTTCTTTAACACCAAGTCATGCCTCATATTACAACAGTACTCCTCCCAGATTAGTTCAAAAAATGGTTTTGAAATCTCGGAACTGTACTTTTGTTACACTTACCCTTTTCCTGTCAGTTGACTAATAGGTATGACTATCCATGTCCTCTGTAACTATCTAGAGACAGCCCTCTCTACTGAAAAGTAAATGTTGATCATCCAGCAAATGAGCCCTGCCTTGGCATGAAATCAAAATTATATCAGAGGCAGAGTGAAAAAGGGATGATTGTGATACTGGCATGGAGGTGTGAAAGGAATAACTTGGATCAGCTTTAAACTTCATTGCAGCAGTAGAACAGAGCTTCTGAAACTTAAATGTACTTGAAATTCTGTTGGGACGGGGATTAAAAATTTTAAGCCACAGGTAGAGATTCTGATTCACTAGATCTTTTGAGAGGTCCGGGGATTAGCATTTTAAACACCCCAACAATTATGATGCAAGTGGTTCCTTTGCCATAATTTGAGAAACATTGTCTTAAAAGAATCTATGTGTAAGACTTTTTCAAACATGCAAGCTTCAAAAATTTTACAGTATGGACTCATTAATGCAACAGTCTTATATTCGGAACCTGCCATATTCAATATTTCCATTAATTTTAGTTGATTGTATTATTTAACAACCCTATAATCTGTCTTCTACTCTTGCAATTAGTGAGAATTGAATGTGATATCGCCTAGGTAAGTAGTTTTTATAACTATTCAGAAAATACATTTAAGCCAGGTGTGGTGGAGTACGCCTGAAGTTACAGCTACCCTAAAGGCTGAGGCGGAAGAATCATTTGAACCCAGATAATTCAAATGATTCATCTGGGCAACATAGACCCACCACCTGAAAAAAGAGAAAAGACATACATTTACAAATATCAACCTCATAGATGAAAGTTTTGTGATGCTTAGAGAAGTTTTATGTAAGTTAGCTAATAACAAAATTAAAAGTTGAAAGGAAATCCAATATCATATGTATCACAGAGGTAGCTTATCAGAAGTATGACTTATGCAATTCACTTAGCGACTTAGAGCCTGCCTTTCTTCAGAACAGCTTCCTGTGTTTTTTGTACTATCATCACTTTCTGAATTCTCAGAATTCAGTCTGATATAGAACATATTTAAACATTATATTTACCTTGCAAATTTACTATTCTTTGAGAAGTTTATCTCTTCTCAACATTTCACTAAAATTATATACATCTTCAGATTTTTAAAATATGTCTTTGTAGAAGAACCCATGAAAATTTAGTTTAAAGCTGAAGTTTTTAAAAAATTGGGAGGTACTTAATTCTGTCCTGTTCATAGTGGCTTGGTTGAGTAAAGTGTGAAAAGAGGGGGAAAAAATCTAGTCAAGAGTCAGATAAAGAAAAGTAGACTGGAGCCAACTCTCTAAAGTTAGAGTAGGAGCACTGTAGCTTTGCTTGAAATCAGACCACCATCCACAAATTTCATCCCTAAGGTTATTAAATGGCTGCTAGAGCCCCAGCTCTTACACCCACATTCCAGCTAGCAGGAAGGAGGAAAGGTGAAGGGCATCTCTCCATCACTTTATGTACACCACTGCTCTTATATTCCAGTTCCTATAACTTAATCTTATGACCATACCTGTTACAAAGGAGGCTGAAAAATGTAATCTTTTTTCAGAGTGGACATGTGCCCAGCTGAAAATCAGAAATTCTGTTATAAATGGGTTTTCACTGTGTTGGCCAGGTTCATCTCAAACTCCTGGCCTCAATTGATCTCCCCACCACGGCCTCCCAAAGTGCTGGGATTACAGGCATCAGCCTCCACACCTGGCCCTTCCATAGCATTTTTAAAAAGACTAGTACACTAAGAAGGGATCTTACAGATAATGTAGCTCAAATCTTCAATTTTCTGAGTACAAAATTAGATCCCAGAAAAGTGAAATGACCTACCTAAAGCCCCACAAGTCCAATGCTGTTACAGATATTGAAAAAAGACAAGTATTTTGAGAGTATTTTGCAATTTATTAGTATAATCACCTTTTAAGTGTATCAACTTTTTTCATTATATTTAGGTTTATTCATAATAATTTAAAATGAGGAGAGTCAAAAAGACAAGATACTATCCTCATCCTTAAGGGTCTACAAACAAAATCTGGAGACCAGATATATAAATAGGTAACATAACAGTAACAATACATTAGTGGCAGAAGAGTGCCTGATTTGCTGCCTGCCCTCTCTTATCAGTAACTGCTTTAAAGACTTACAGGAGAGAGTAATCAGTTCAATGATATTCTATGAGAAAGTTCATAGTACCCCTAAATATGTTTTAAAAGATCATCCAATTATAAATGTAGAATGAGAGACATTGACTGAAAGATCTTCAAAGCA
Source organism: Cebus imitator (assembly GCF_001604975.1). Classification (NCBI taxonomy): domain Eukaryota; kingdom Metazoa; phylum Chordata; class Mammalia; order Primates; family Cebidae; genus Cebus; species Cebus imitator. Next base: position 3,496,329 of record NW_016107528.1, on the reverse strand, counting down.
ACATAAAGATCATTTTGTTCATCTTTCTTAATTTGCAGATAAAGAAATAAAGACCCAAAGATGAGTAGTGACTCACATAGTATCAAACTGGTTACAAATAGAGACAAAACTAATATACAATTCATATGACTTCCAGTCCAGAGTTCTTTGTAAATACAGAATGTTTCAGCAATCACTACATTGGATGTGAACACTTATTTGCCGTGTCATAACTTGACTATACTTTTACTAAGAAATCATTAAAATTACCATACATTAAATTACAAGTCAAATACTTATTCAGAAAGATGTGCAATATGATAGTTATCTCTCCTTTGCTGGTTAAGAAACAGGATATAAGATCTAAGGAGAACTGATTATGCTTTCTTCTTCAAATACGGTGTTGGACAATCTTTTAAATTTTATTATTTAAAAATTTCAACATATTAATTAAGCTATAGAACCGAGTTTTATTATTTTTCTAATTAAAATTAAATTCAACCCTGCTCCCCACTTGTAAGATGGTCATAAAATCCAGTATCAACTGATTTGGCAGAAATAACATAAGATTTTCTCTCTAGTTTCTCCTTAGGTGGCACAAGAACCCTGAAGTATAGGCTGGGTGGGAAAATTGTAGATGCCAGGCATCTACCTCATCTTTGATGGTTGTTAATATGACTCTTTTCAGGCCAACATGGCTCATTTGCATGCAGGTAGCTCCGTTCTCCTCATGCAAAGCTAAGCCACAGAGATCCTGATCGAAGTTTCAAGACCACAGGCATACAGTATATCCGTTAGTTTTGCTGTGCAACAAGCAACCTAAAACCTTAGTAATTTAAACAACCACATTTTTAGTTCATAATTCTGTGATGAACTAAAAATGTGGTTGTTTAAATGAGTCTTGATAATTGGGCCTGATTTGGGTTATGTATGCATCTGTAGTCAGCTAGAAGTCAGCAAAACAGCTCTGCTTCTTTCAGATTGTCTGGCTGTTGACTAGGGGATAGGACAGGAACAGTTACACATGCTTCTGATCTTCCAGCAGCGTATCTCAGGTTTGCATACGTGATAGCTTTGTAGGCTTACAAGAGAAAAAGCAGAGACATACAACATCTCTTACAGCTTAGATTCAGAACCACCATAGCATAATTTCTGCTGCATTATATTGGCCAGAAGAAGTCCTAATTCAGCTCAGATTCAAAAGATTGAACAATAGACTTCAATTCTTGATGGAAGAAACTTCAAAATCACATTCCAAGAAACCCTGGATACAGGAAGGATGGAGAGTGTGGCCACTGTTGCAACGTCCTACACCCAGGCAAGTATTCTCATGGAGTCTCTCCCGCCTTGGAGGCTGTGCATTCTGATAAGCCCCCGCCTCTGCTGTTCTGGAAACCATAAATTTCACCACCTTCTTGGTTTCAGGGGTTCTATCAATGTCATAGGGCACCTCTTTAATCACAGTACATCTGCTGATTTTCTCTTTGAGAAATAACAGTTTAATTATTTACATGGGCCTAAGCCTTTAGTAATGAAGACGTATGTGGGAAATTCCCTCCAGCATATCCTGTGAATTACTTCTCTTTCTGACTGTTAGCTACATCAGGAAGGTAACTCTTCCTGGACAGAAGGATCAGAAGCCTGGTCGTTATTACTGCAAAAAGAGAGTATCTTTCATTCTTCTGTGACCACGCCCCCTACAGAAAAAAAAGAGTCATTTCTCAGTAGCGATTCTGTCACAGTACATTCTCATTTAATCTTCTTGCCACAAAACTTATAAGAATCTTGAATTAGAATTATTAGTCATTTTCAAAACAAATTTTTGTAAGCAATGCTTTGTCCACGAAGGCATTATCTATGTCAAATAACTGTGACCACTCACAACTTACTTTTTTTCTATCTGTTCCTTTAGGTTTTTCATAGTGTGAGTATACATATGTTTCTTAGAGAAGGATATCATTATAAAGCATATCATTATAAAGCACATTTAATTCTAGTTCAAACAACTATAGTTGAAGTACACTTTTCTTTATATTGCCATGACTTTTGGAAGATGGATTTTCTTGATTTATTTGCAAATGAACCCTACATAAAAAATAGTTTTTTTATTATTTTTTCTACAAAAAAAACTGTTTTTTCTGGTTTTTCTTTTTCTACAAAAGCCTCTTCACATAAAAGCTTATTAAAATCCTAAAAGTCACACTAAACAAACTCCCTAGTACCATAGATGACTATCACGTCTTTAAGAAGTCCAGAATAGAAGGAGAAGGAGAGTGAGAAAGTCATGTTTATCTAAGACTTACTTTATACTATAGGCTGTGCTAGACACTTCATACAATTTAAATAAATGTTTACACTAGCAAGAGGTAATTATGATTGCCTTCTATATTAACAAGAAAAGAGGACATGGTCAAACTGGGTAATTTGTAGAGAACTGAATAAAGAGACTATTTACCATGAGCGGTGTCAGTGGAAATACAGAGGGCGGGTAGAGTGCCCTGGGAATATAAGCAGCAGGGAACTAGTGAGAATTTCTAGCCAGAGGGGCTGAGGCCATGAAAAACAGAATCTACTGAAAGTGCTGTTGAAAATAAAGTCTGTGGTAGAAGGAAATTACCAACACTCCCACCCTCTGTCTCCTGCTAGCTCCCCATTGGCTGAATCTGACCAGAATCCAGAGCCTTGGGGCCTGTTGATGCAGTCCAGGCACTCAGACTCCTAAGATAGAGCTGTGTGGAAAAAGGAGAAGGAGGTAAACCAGGAGACATCAGCATATTTCTCCTGCATCCCCCCTATTTTAAAGATGAACAGGTTGAGAGTCAAAGAAAATAGCTTCAGGAGGTCACTGAGGTAAAACAGAATATAAAATCAGGTCTTTCTTGCTCTCTTTGCATAATATGTGTTCACTATCCTATTGAGTTTGGTAAAGAGAAAGTATATATATGCTCACCATAAAGAGTATTTTCCAATCCAATTCCATCCCCTGCCTGCCTTTAACTTCCACATCCATATCCTCCCCAGGACTACACAGTCAGGGATGGTTACTTTTGTTTTAAATTTTTTTTTTATTATACTTTAAGTTCTTGGGTATGTGTGCATATGTTGCAGGATTGTTACATAAATATACACATGCCATTGTGGTTTGCTGCCTCCATCCCCTCATCACCTACATTAGGTATTTCTCCTAATGTTATCCTTCCCCAACCTCCCCAACCCCTGCTATCGCTCCCCTAGCCCCTACCCCACAACAGACCCCAGTGTGTGATACTCCTGTGTGTCCACGTGTTCTCATTGTTCAACACCCACCTATGAGTGAGAACATGTGGTGTTTGGATTTCTGTTCCTGTGTCAGTTTGCTGAGAATGATGGTTTCCAGGTTCATCCATGTCCCTACAAAGGACCCAAACTCATCCTTTTTTATGGCTGCATAGTATTCCAACGTGGATATGTACCACATTTTCTTTATCCAGTCTATCATTGATGGGCATGTGGGTTGGTTCCAAGTCTTTGCTATTGTGAACAGTGCCATAATGAACATACATGTGCATGTGTCTTTATAATAGAACAATTTATAATCCTTTGGGTATACACCCAGTAATGGGATTGCTGGGTCAAATGGAATTTCTATTTCTAGGTCCTTGAGGAATCACCACACTGTCTTCCACAATGGTTGAACTCATTTACACTCCCACCAACAGTGTAAAAGTGTTCCTATTTCACCACATCCTCTCCAGCATCTGTTGTCTCCTGAATTTTTTAGTGATCGCCATTCTAACTGGCATGAGATGGTATCTCAATGTGGTTTTGATTTGCATTTCTCTAATGACCAGTGATGATGAGCATTTTTTCATATGTTTGTTGACCACATAAATGTCTTCTTTCTAAAAGTTTCTGTTCATATCCTTCACCCACTTTTCAATGAGGTGGTTTGTTTTTTTCTTGTAAATTCATTTTAGTTTTTTGTAGATTCTGGATATTAGTCCTTTGTCAGATGGGTAGATTGAAAAAATTTTTTCCCATTCTGTTGGCTGCCAGTTCACTCTAATGATTATTTCTTTTGCTGTGCAGAAGCTCTGAAGTTTAATTAGATCCTGTTTGTCTAGTTTGGCTTTTGTTGCCATTGCTTTTGGTGTTTTAGTCATGAAGTCCTTGCCTGTGCCTATGCCCTGAATGGTATTGCCTAGGTTTTCTTCTAGAGTTTTTATGGTATTAGGTCTTATGTTTAAATCTTTAATACAACTGGAGTCAATATTTGTATAAGATGTAAGGAAGGAATCCAGTTTCAGCTTTCTGCACATGGTTAGCCAGTTTTCCCAGCACCATTTATTAAACAGGGAATCCTTTCTCCATTGCTTGTTTTTTTCAGGTTTGTCAAAGATTAGGTGGTTGTAGGTGTGTGGCATTACTTCCAAGGCATCTATTCTGTTCCATTGGTTTATATCTCTGTTTTGGTACCAATACAATGCTGTTTTGATTACTGTAGTCCTGTAGTATAGTTTGAAGTCAGGCAGTGTGATGCCTCCAGCTCTGTTGTTTTTGCTTAGGATTGTCTTGGCTATGCAGGTTCTTTTTTGGTTTCATATGAAATTTAAGGTGGTTTTTTCCAGTTCTGTGAGGAAGATCAACGGTAGCTTGATGGGGATAGCATTGAACCTATAAATTACTTTGGGCAGTATGGCCATTTTCATGATATTGTTTCTTCCTAACCATGAGCATGGAATGCTTTTCCATCTGTTTGTGTCCTCTCTTATTTTCTTGAGCAGTGGTTTGTAGTTCTCCTTGAAGAGGTCCTTCACGTCCTTTGTTAGTTTTATTCCTAGATATTTTATTCCCTTTGTAGCAGTTGTGAATGGGAGTTGGCTCATGATTTGGCTCTCTGTTTGTCTGTTATTGGCTATTGCTTCTGTTGTTGTTGTTGTTTTTCATTAGTAGCTGTTTATTGATCAATGGTTTGATACAAAGTTATTTCAGATCTTCAGATTTTTGCCCAGACAGAATCACAAGCATTACAAAGATTTTTCTTAAAAATAAAAAAAAGGTAGGGGCAAGTTGGGAGGGGACCAAACTAGCAGTCGTGGCATTTGAGAATAAATTAACAAAAAAAAAATTAGTATTACCATTTATTGGTGACAAACACTAAATTTTACTTACATTCCATGGGGAGAAAAATTCCAGCATAAACAATGAATGGAAGCAGTACTTAACTCGCAGGGCTACCAGGCTTCCTATATGGACCACACACAGAGCCTTAGGGCACACACTTCTGTGTACAGTAACACAACATCAAAAGCAACACAGCTATCTAGAGAAACGTAGCTCATTCTTTTTTATAAGTCCCTGACAGGCTCCTGCCTTTTTTCAGAGATGCCCTGCCCAGCAAGTAGGGAGTCTAGAGACAGTCTGCCTGCAGAGGTGTTGTTGAGCTGCTGTGGGCTCCCCCAGCTGCTGTGTAAACTTCTTTGTGCTTTTGTTTACACAGGTAAGGTTAGAGCTGCCTCGGTAATGGTGGACACCCCTCTCCCAACAGAGCTCCACTGTCCAGGGTTGAGCTCAAACTGCTGAATTGGCTGTGAAAATCCCAAGCCAGTGAGATTCAGTTTGATTGTCTCCGTGAGGGTGGGACCCACGGATCCAGATCACCTGGCTCCCTGCCTTCAGCCCCCTTTCTCTCAGGGGTATGGGCAACTGTGTCTCGTAGGAGGCGCCAGTCAAAACGGCTGCTCAGATTTGTGCTGGCAACTCACAGTGCTGCCCAGATTTGCCCTGGAAACCCGTGGCACCTGTCAGCAGGCAGGAATCTCTTGGTCTGTGGGTTGCAAAGACCACAGGAGAAGTGCAGCATCCAAACTGGAGCTCTGGAGTGGCCAGAAACGTCCTCAATGACCTCCGTTGGGTAGGAGGGAGGGCCTTCATGCCAGTTGCACTTCCTGGTGAGGCAGTGCCCCACCCTGGCTCAATTTGCCCTCCTTGGCTACACCTACTGTCCAACTAGTTTCATTGAGATGAACCTGGTACCTCGGCTGGAAATGCAGAGATCGTTTGTCTTCTGTGTCACTCTCACTGGGAACTGCACTCCAGAGCTGTTCCTATGTGGCCATCTTGGTGGATGGACCGGGATGGTTACTTTTATTATCACATTTTAATGGGACCCTTGAATAACCTCTATATTTAATACCATTTCTTTTACGCTGCTTCTATTTTTGTTTCCTAATATGAACAATTCCACTACTGTTTTAATTAATTGTCAACAAATATTTGTTAATTGCCTAGTATGTACCACAGCTATTTTTGTTGACACTGTAGAGGATACAGCTGATGTCTGTATAGGCATGGTCTGTACATTTTTGCTTATACTCTTGTTTTTGTTTTTTTCTTTTTTTTAAAGCACTATATGCTCCAGGAGACCAGGGATTATTTCTGACTTGTTTGCTACATTTTAGCAGTACCTGGAAGAGTAAGTTCTCAAAAAATATTGTTGGTTTAATGAATAATAATTTTAAAATACTGGAAATCAAATGTGATAAAACTCATAAATATGTGACACACATAGTGAGGAGTTTGGAGGCGGTGAAAGATGAAGGTCAGGAATAATTACAAAGACAGAGGAAGATTTGTTGAAAATGGAGATGCCCAGAGGAGCACTGAAGGGTGAATTGAGTTTAATAGATATCTGAGAGACTTCAAAACGTAAATGGAAATATGGGATTAAGAGATAAAAATAAAAAATATAAAATTCATTTCTCAACATAAACTTCATCAAATTCAAGACACTTTTGTAAGCTATGACACCAGCCATTTTAGTTCAATCCTAAAGAACTGAGGTTCCTGGAAATCTAACCATGTTAATGCAATCCTTTTTACGTTATTAACTAAAATGGGTGCCTTTTAAAGACTTTTTTTAAGACTCCAAGACACAAATTAGTCAGAAGAGATTATATCAGGACTGTAAGATGAATTCCTAATGATTTCCCATTGAGGTGCTTACAAAATTGCCCTTGTTTGATGAGAGAATGAGTAGGAGCATTGTTGTAATGGAGAAGGACTATTTGGTGAAGCTATTCCAGGTGTTTTTCTGCTAAAGTTTTGACTATCTTTCTCAAAACACTCTTATAATAAGCAGTTGTTATTGTTCTTTGGCCCTCCAGAAAGTCAACCAACAAAATGCCTTGAGCATCCCCAAAAACTGTTGCCATGACCTTTGTTCTTGGTCCACTTTTGCCATAACCTTTGCTCTTGACTACCAAGAGGTAGCCATTGAGATGTCAACTATAGCCAAGTGAGATGTCTGTGGTGTTGGCTATTGCTTCTGTTGTTAATGGCTGGTCTTCAATTAGGGCACAAACAAGATTAATTTTTCCTTGCCAATTGATGTGGATGGTCTGCTGTTACTCATCTTCAACATCGTCTTGTCCCTTATCTTCAACATTGTCTTATTCCTTCTTAAAAAGAGTTACCCATTTGTAAACTGCTGGTTTCTTTGGGACATTGTTCCCATAAAGTTTTCATAAAGCCACAATGATTTCACCATTCCTCCACCCAAGTTTCACCAAAAATTTAATGTTTGTTCTTGCTTCAATTTTAGCAGAATTCACGTTGCATCTACAGGGGCTTTTAAAAAATTAATGTCTTATCCTTCCTAGTGCCTCAAACTAGACCTTGTTCAAACATGTTACACAAGTTAGTATGAATTTGGCTTGGTGCAAAAAATGTTGAAGTCCATACATAGTTTTTTCATAACACTTATTTTCCATTAGCTTTTTGAAGATTCCTTGTAAATGGGAAGGGCATTTGGGTACTTTAGGCTTGAGGGAAAATGGCTCAGGTGACTAGATTTTTCCCAGAGGAAATCAAAACAAATGTGATAAAAGGGTGAAGTTTGTCCTGGAGGAACCAACTATGCCCCTTCTGCGATTGTCTTGCTGATGTCATGTGATGTATGAACAACTATGCAGACCTAAAAAGCCAGAGGGAGAATTTTAAATCATTTTATGAATATAATTTTATTTACCTCTTCTCAAATCCTGTGTTTCAAACTGATAAAGGTGCTTTTCTTTTTGAAGGAGTTTTTGGAACCCTCAACATTACTTTGTAGTTATGCTTAGGAATAGGACTAACTTGATTTGAGAAATATGATTGCCAGTCATCTTGGTTTAACCGGGACTCAAGAGTTTTTGGGACCTGGGGATTTTCAGTGCTAAATCCTGGAAAGTCCCAGGCAAACCAGGGCAAATTGGTTCCACCACATTGGAAAATAAAAAACAAATAATAATAAGCCTCCTCTGTGCACTATCCTCTATCTATAAATACTAGCCAAGGTTATGTTTAGTGCCACAAAATTTAATTTCTGATCTCACTTTTTTATCCCTTGAGTAATGGAACATTATGTCTTGGTAGGAAAGCACTCATCCTGTGCATAGTGAGTTGAGGCAGAGAATTCATAGACTCTGCCAATTTATGTTGCTTTTAGCATACCACAATAATTGGTCCTCTCAAAGTCACCCTTTATGCCTCGTGCTATAATTAACTGGAAGAACCTTTAAGTAGGTCGCTTTCCCTTTAGATGTTTTATTACAGATGAATTCACAGGAAATGATTTTTGTGGTTGTTCGTTGTTCTTAACTCTCAGAAGCTCTTGAGAGAGAATTTCTTTCATCCTTCAAGAGGAGATGCTGGATGAGAAGACAGCATTCATACTAAAGCACTTCAGCATTATTTGGATTTGAACCAAAATGAATTGAATTCTGGTTCAGCTCTTTCCATCATTTCCTTATTGTGTTCCTTGTTTATGCCTGTAGTAAAAGGAGTTGGTGGGTAATAGAACAAAGATAAAAAATAATACAAGATTTTAAGGAATTCATTTTCTTATTCAGGAAATAAGGTGGATGGAATATATAGTATTGGGAGTTCTTTCCAGTTTAACACTCAACGCCAGGAGGGTGACAGCTTCTTGGCAATTTTATTAGCTTGGAATCCACAGACTGGTTATCAATCTAACTTATGTGGCACAAATAATTTTCTGGAACATCAGGATAAGAATACATAAGAAAAACTTTTTCTCCCCTGTGAACTTTATGTTTTATAGCCTCATGAATGATTGGGGCTTAGATTGGTCATTTGTTTGTTGTCTCATTCTCATGGATCACAGATATGTATCAGATGAAGGCAAACCTAAGCCAATCCTTTTAGGCAGAAGTCGGCAAGTGCTTTTAAGAGCTGGCTTCTCAAGAGAATGCATGAAGCTCTTTACACGTGCTGTTTATCATTTGCTTCTCACATACAACCTACAAGGTAGATATTATGATGGTTCTTGTTTACAGGAGAAAATCAGTTGAGGAGTGGAAAGTTTGAGGCTTTCCTTTTTGTAAGCAAAGACATAAATATTCCAATCCAGGTGATCTGACCCCAGAGCTATCTGCTTATTTACCATGCCACAGGATTTGCATAGGTGTGAGCATTTATTTTCTTTTCTTTCTTTCTTTCTTTTTTTTTTTTTTTGAGGCAGAATCTCGCTCTGTCTCCCAGGCTGGAGTGCAGTGGCATGATCATAGCTCTCTGCAACATTTGACTCACAGCCTCCAGAATAGCTGGGACTATAGGAGATTGCCACCATACCTGGCTAATTTTTGTGGGTGTGCATACACACACACACACACACACGCACACACACGCACACACATGTATATAAGTGTATACACACACACACACACACACACATACACATATATAAACACTTTTTTTTTCGTAGAGACAAGGCTTTGCCATGTTGTCCAGGCTGGTCTCAAGCTCCTGGGCTATAGCCATCCACTTGCCTTGGCCTCTCAAAGTGCTGGGATTACAGCTATGACCTGCTGCACCTGGTCTCCTTACCCTTTTATAAAGAAAAATGGCCTCCAGTTCTTAGATAATTCCCCATAATATCACAAGGGGCTTGACCCTTTGTGTGTAACTTTAGAATTTATCAGTTTCTGAATTAAAAAAAAATTATTTCCAAGCTAGGGCACAAATTGTCAATTGTCCTAATTAGATGGATACTCAGAAATCAAACCTGGTAATTTTCCTGCCAAGAATCTCAATCCTAGCTTCTACAATCTAAATTTTGAATTTAGGAAACAATCAATGAAAAGATAATGAAAATAGAAACATAATATGAGATAAACACTTTGAGGGAAAAAATATTTATTAATTTAGAAAGTTACTATTTTCTGAGATTCATTAGGTTCATGATCTTTTACACAAATCCCATATGTTTCTTTTTCTCATCATGTTCTTTATATCCAATAAAATACTTTCCTTTTAATATTCCTGTCACGTTGCATTAAAATAATTCTGAAATGAAAGATGTATCATAAAACCTCAGGAGAAACAGTAAAGTAATAAAGTAATTTTTATATCTTGGTGATAACTGTGATACAAGAATTATTATTTTAATCCCATTTTATAGATGAGGAAACAAAACTAAAGGTAAAGTGAATTGCCAAGGATCACTTGTCAACCAAATTGAAGACCAAAATCTGGAACCCGGTTTTTCAAAAGAAGCAATGGCTTGCACGGTTCATAATAGCCATTCAAGGAAACACAAAATGATTCCCTGGGTCATCACTCCAGCGCTTACACTGCTAGGAGAATTGAGCAGTTAGACTTGGAGAAATAAAATCACCACTACTAAGAAGTCACTCATGTAACCATGAGCATTCGTCAAGGCGCTGGAGTTCTTTCTCTAGTAACATCAGCCTTCTATATCCAATCCTAAATCTGGATACTGTTTTCATTGATGCTGGAATTACTCTGGGTTGATTAAATTCATCTGGATTTTTAAAATATTGCTCATGTAGAATTTTCAAACAGTGACATATTTTGTGACAGTATGGCCCTGCCAGACTGAAGTAGAATCTGGATTATTATCATTAATAAAATAATAAGAACTTATTATAATGTGGTTATTTGCTATTTACTAATCACTTTCATATTGATTAAGTCATTGATCTCAAGACAATGTTTTAAGTGGAGGATATGATGTTTTAAATCTTATTTTATATTTCCTTGATTGAGGTTGGACTAATAAGACATTTATAGGTAAATCCGTCCTGCAATGATGCATAAATTTATATACAAAAAGTTACAAGGGTTTTTCAGTGTTATTGCATTAAATTCTGAATTATAGTGTGGTTCCTTATCAATTCCCTCAAAACTGATTATTAGGATCCTGGTGGCAAATTTTAGTAGCTTGCGGGTTCCAAAATAATATCCCCATATTTTAACTTTATGGTACCAGAGAGTCTGAAACTAAAGAAGAAAAATAATCACTAGGGTTAATATTTATTTATTTCTTTGTTTTGAGAAGGAACTATGTACCTTCTGGCAAAACGTTAGTGAGTTCCTAGAACAATTATGATGCTTGCTGTGGATAGACAGAGGACCAATTTCATACTGAGACAAAGCAACATGAAAAACTCAAAATGTTACTGAAGTCATAGACCATAAAAATTTGCTACATAGTTACTACAAGTCAGCAGGTAATGAGGGCTGATTCTATGGCATTAAAAGACCTACATGCAATTTCGGCTACTCCATTTTCAGAGCAAGAAATGTTTATTCACCTCTGTCAGCCGTAGCTTCAGGGCTGTTTTTGAATGTATGTTCACTGTAAAGGGCCATATAATGGGATTGATGGTCAGAGGCACTGGGATGGAGCTGGGTGAGCTTGAATGAGCTGAAAATATTGAACTTCTCTAAGTCTCAGTGTCCTTATCTGTAAAATATGAATAATGATAACAACTACCTCATAGATACTAGAATTATTTTTTCAGGATCGAATGAAGAAATGAATGTATGTGAAAACGCCTTTTAACCTGTAAAACACATGCTAGCCAGATCATGTTAATACAGAAAGTGAATCTACAGCTGACAACATCGTGCTGTCTTTGGATATTAATCGATGTTCATATTCACCAATGAAGTGTGAAGAAACAATCCTAAGGAAGGCCATCTTCTAAGTCATGCATTTAACCTGATTTTGAAACCGCTGCCTCCGATTTTGAGGGATCTTCTTTTCACATTGAACGTGTTGGAGTTGCTCCAGGCTATGCACTGGTCTTTTTCCTGCCCTCTCTCTGCTACCTCCCTAGGCAATCTCATCTGCACCCTACCTTCAATTTCCATTGATACAGTGACGCCCCCCAGATCTATATTTTGAACATAGATTATCGCCTCTCCTTTAGACTGTCATGGCTAACTGCTGACTGGTTATCTCCAACCGTATGCCCATAAGTACATCAAACATAGTCTTCCTCTGCTCCACACCTAATCCTTCTTCTGTATTTCTCATCTTTGTGAATGGTCCCATCATCCACTACTTCTTTAGGTCAGAAATCATGTTTAACATTGACTTTCAATCTCCATCATTTCTCAAATTCAGTCAGTCACCAAGTCTTGTTCACTCTACTGTCTAAATATCTCTCCAATTCAATTCTCTCCATTTCCACTGCTTTCACCCAAACTAAATCACCACAATTAGTAATTTAAATTACTTCTTCTAGTTCCCAATCTTTATTTTCTCCCAATCAGTTCTCCACATTCTATTCTGAATGATTTTCCCCAAATCTAAAAATGATCAATTGATATCTATAGTAAAAACCCTTAAGTGGCTTTTGCACACCCAGCAACTTAACATGACTCACGGGCCTTCATGATCTAGCTCTGCTCATTCCCATGGTTTTATCTCTTACCACCCCACCTTCATTCTCTGTGCACCAGCTTTGCAGAAGTTTCTGCAGTATTTCACTGCATCATGCTCCCTCTTGCCTCTAGTCTTTAGCACAGGGCAGGTATTCTGTTAGAAATGTTTTATCACTGTTCTACCTGCAACACACACTCTTTCCTTTATTTATTTTTTTGTTCTTTTTTGTATATTTTTTTCTTTCTTCTTTGGTTTTTCTCTTAATTCATACTCAGTTTTTCTTTTCTTTTCTTTTCTTTTAATTGTACTTTAGATTCTGGGGTACATGTGCAGATTATACAAGATTGTTGCATAGGTACATTCACAGCAAGGTGATTTGTTGCTACCATCCCCCCATCACCTATACCTGACATTTCTCCCCATGTTATCCCTCCCCCACACTCCCTATCCCTCCCATAGTCCCCCCAATGGACCCCGATGTGTGATGCTCCCCTCTTTGTGTCCAAGTGTTCTTATTGTTTAACACCTGCCTATGAGTGAGAACATGCAGTGTTTGATTTTCTGTTCTTGTGTCAGTTTACCGAGAGTGATGGTTTCCAGCTACATCCATGTCCCTACAAAGGACATGAACTCATCCTGTTTTATGGCTGCATAGTATTCCAAGGTGGATATGTGCCACATTTTCTTTGTCCAGTCTATCATTGATGGGCATTTGGGTTGGTTTCAGGTCTTTGTTATTGTAAACAGTGCCTCAAGGAGCATGCATGTGCATGTGTCTTTATAATAGAACGATTTATAGTCCTTTGGGTGTATATCCAGTAATGGGATTGTTGGGTCAAATGGAATTTCTATTTCTAGATCCTTGAGGAATCACCACACTGTCTTCCACAATGGTTGAACTAACTTACGCTCCCACCAACAGTGTAAAAGTGTTCCTATTTCTCCACATTCTCTCCAGCATCTGTTGTCTCTAGATTTTTTAATGGTCGCCATTCTAACTGGCATGAGATGGTATCTCAATGTGGTTTTGATTTGCATTTCTCTAATGACCAGTGATGATGAGCATTTTTCATATGTTTGTTGGCTTCACAAATGTCTTCTTTTAAAAAGTGTCTGTTCATATTCTTCGTCCACTTTTGGATGGGTTGGTTTTTTTTTTTTTTTTCTTGTAAATCTGTTTCAGTTTTTTATAGATTCTGGATATTAGCTCTTTGTCAGATGGGTAGATTGCAAAAATTTTTTCCCATTCTGTTGGTTGCTGGTTTGCTCTAATGATTGTTTCTTTTGCTGTACAGAAGCTCTGAAGTTTAAATAGATCTATTTGTCTATTTTGTCTTTTGTTGTCATGCTTTTGGTGTTTTAGTCATGAAGTCCTTGCCTATACCTATGTCCTAGGCAATGGTTTTGCCTAAGTTTTCTTCTAGGGTTTTTATGGTGTTAGGTCTTATGTTTAAGTCCTTAATCCATCTGCAGTTAATTTTAGTGTAAGGTGTCAGGAAGGGATCCAGTTTCTGCTTTCTGCACATTGCTGACCAATTTTCCCAACATCATTTATTAAATGGGGGATCCTTTTCCCATTGCTTATTTTTATCAGGTTTGTCAAAGATCAGATGGTTGTAGATGTGTGGTGTTTCTCCAGAGGACTCTGTTCTGTTCCATTGGTCTACGTCTCTGTTATGATACCAATACCATGCTGTTTTGATTACTGTTGCTTTGTAGTATAGCTTGAAGTTGGGCAGCATGATGCCGCCAGCTTTGTTCTTTTTGCTTAGGATTGTGTTGGCTATGTGGGCTCTTTTTTGGTTCCATATGAAGTTTAAAGTGTTTTTTTCCAGTTCTGTGAAGAAGGTCATTGGTAGTTTGATGGGGATAGCATTAAATCTATAAATTACTTTGGGCAGTGTGGCCATTTTCACAATATTGATTCTTCCTAACCATGAGCATGGAATGTTTTTCCATTTGTTTGTGTCTTCTCTTATTTCCTTGAACAGTGGTTTGTAGTTCTTGAAGAGGTCCTTTACCTCCTTTGTTAGTTGTATTCCTAGGCATTTTTTTCTTATAGCAATTGTGAATGGGAGTTCACTCTTGATTTGGCTCTCTTTTTGTCTGTTATTGGTGTATAGGAATGCTTGTGATTTCTGCACGTTGATTTTGTATCCTGAGCCTTTGCTGAAGTTGCTTATCAGCTTAAGGAGGTTTTGGGCTGCTATGATGGGGTCTTCTAAATATACAGCCATGTCTGCAAATAAAGACAATTTGACTTCCTCCTTTCCTAATTGAATACTCTTTATTTCTTTTCCTTGCCTGATTGCTCTGGGAAGATGGCTGAAAGGAAGCTTCTCCCGAGTGCAGCTATCACCGAGTGAGACAGAACCAGAGCGATATCTGTGTCTCCAGGCGAGGTACAGATTTTGTTTTAAAGGGACTGGTTGAACAGCAGGATTAACCCCAAAAAAAGGCAGTGAAAGCAGCCCAAAGGCATCCAGCTGAGGCAAGGTGGGGCACTGCCCCACCTGGAAAGTGTATCAGGCACAGAGAATGGGGGAGGGCATCACCTCCTCGGTTCTCTGAATCAGATACAGCAATTCACTCCGAGACTTCCGCAGTATATAGACCAGGAAAATACTGCCACGCTGAGAACCACCTGGAGTCGCAGACCCAGGCAACAGCCCAGGCCGGCAGCCCCAGACAGACAGGTGCCTTGTTAGCACAGACCAGGGCGGAGATTTGGACTAATCCCAAACATGCTTGCAAAATGGGACTACCTGTCCCACAAAAGGGAGAGTTGAAAGTGGGGAGGGGGATACCACCAGACAGGCCTCTCCCCCACAAGATCCGACAACCAGAGTCCCTCTCCCGGGAGAGTTTTGCAGTTAACACATCCTGCACCGGGGAACAGCAGGCTCGGCAGAGTGAAAGAGCCCACCACTGGGAAGGCAGGGCTAACCCCACCCCCACCACTGGGAAGGCCGGGCTAATCCCACCCGTACGGAAACTAGGCGAACAATAAACAGCAGCCTGGCTGAGATGGAGGCAGCCCAGCAGCGCCTCCACAGGCAGACAATGGACAGACTGTCTCAAGTGGCACACTGACACCTGTATTTAAAAAAAAAAAGCCTCATACAGGAGAAATAACCCCAACTTTAGCAGAAAGGACGTCCACTCAGAGAAAATGGGAAAAACCAGTGCAAAAAGGACGAAAACATCAAAGTCCAGAATGCCTCTCCTCCCCAGAGAGATCACAACAACTCACCAGCATGGCAATAAAACAGATCAGAAAACGATTCTGACGAACTGACAGAATCAGGTTTCAGAAGATGGGTAATAACAAACTTCTCTGAGTTAAAAGAACATATTTTAACCCAATGCAAAGAAACTAAGAACCTTGTAAAAAGATTAGATGAATGCTAACTAGAATAACCAGCCTAGAGAGGAACATAAACAACTTGATGCAGATGAAAAACACAGCACAAGAACTTCATGAAGCATACACAAGTTTCAATAGCAGAATCAATCAAGCAGAAGAAAGGATATCAGAGATTGAAGATCAACTCAATGAAATAAAAAGAGAAGGCAAGAAAAGAGAAAAAAGAGTGAAAAGAAATGAAGAAAGCCTCCAAGAAATATGGGATTATGTGAAAAGACTTAATCTACACTTGATCGGTGTACCTGAACAAGACGGGGAAAATGAATCCAAGCTGGAAAACGCTCTTCAAAATATTATCCGGGAGAACTTCCCCAACCTAGTGAAGCAGGCTAACATTCAATACAGGAAATACAGAGAACACCACAGAGATACTCCTCAAGAAGAGCAACCCCAAAGCACATAATCATCAGATTCACCATGGTTGAAATGAAGGAAAAATTGCTAAGGGCAGCCAGAGAGAAAGTTCAGGTCACCCACAAAGGAAAGCCCATCAGACTCACAGCGGATCTCTCGGCAGAAACCCTACAAGGCAGAAGAGAGTGGCGACCAGTATTCAACATCCTTAAAGAAAAGAACTTTCAACCCAGAACCTCATATCCAGCCAAACTAAGCTTCATAAGTGAAGGAGAAATAAAATCCTTTATGGACAGGTAATTACTGAGAGATTTTGTCGCCACCAGACCTGCCCTACAAGAGCTCCTGAAAAGCACTAACCACGGAAAAAAACATCCAGTACCAGCCACTGCAAAAATGAACCAAATGGTAAAGACCATACTCAGTTTTTCAACTCTCAAATTAAACTTCAGTCTTCCAGGAAACTTTCCTTACTTGTAACACTGTGAAGTCTAAGTTAGGTATCTGTACATTTGCCATCATAAGGCTATCTTGTAATCATTAGCTTCTCCTGTAACATTTCCACTAAACTGATACAATTGGTAGGAACAAGGCCTGAGTCTGTCTTATGTATCCCTCTCTTTTCATGTATTAAGTAAAGATTCAACCAGAGTAACAGAACCAGTAGGAAATAGCTGCTAAGTGATTTAATGCAAGAAAGAGACCGAAGTGATTTTAGGGTCTGACTGGGAAAGTCTGAAATATGTAGGGCTGGCTCTCAGGAAGGACAGGTTGGAACTCAGGCATGAGTTGAACTGAAGTCTGCAGATATTGAACTTCTCTAAGCCTCAGTGTCATTGTCTGTAAAATAGGAATAATTCTAATAGCTACCTCACAGGGCTTGTTTTTCTTCAGGGAAGCCTCAGCTTTGTTCTCAGGCCTTTCGATGGACTGAATCAATCAATCCCACTCAGATTATTTAGAATAATCTCCCTTACTTAAAATCAGTTGATTGTGGACTTTAATCACACACAAAATGCCTTCACGGCAACCCCTGAAGTAACATTTGATTGAATAACTGGGGACTGTGGCCTAGCCAAGTTGACAAATAAAACTAATCATCAAGTCTTCATATTTAGTATAGAGTAGGAACTCAGTAAATATTTGTGAAATGAACAGAAGCCCAGACCATTTTGTTCAACAAGGGCATTTCCTAGGTGCATATGAAGTGTTCCACTTTATACTACTTAATCCATCACTATCATATTATTTATGTTTTTTACTTATCAAAGTTGGTGATTTTTTTTCCTCTTGGTACATCTGAAAGAAAGAAAATTACATGTCCCATGCTATTTATGAACGCTCAGATTTCTTTAGAAAGAATACATTCAGGCCAGGTGCAGTGGCTCACACCTGTAATCCCAACACTTTGGGAGGCTGAGGTAGGAGGATCACTTGAGGCCAGGAGCTTGAGGTTACAGTGAGATTGTGCCACTGCACTCCAGTGTGTGTGACAGAAAAAAAACTTTTCTCTTACAAAAACAAAAAGAATCCATATTAATTCATTTCATTCAATGTGATAGACATTGAGCTTCTTGAGGTCGGGACTGTGCGTTAATATTTGTGTGCTCTCTCAGCCTTACCAGTGTGTGTGTGCAGTAACTGTTCAATGCAGCTGTTGTAAAAAACTAAATTAACCTGCAAAAATTTCTTTAAATGATCAATTTATAGCACTTTCTATTGCATTTATAAATACTTATAATTGATCTTGGACTCATTATAATAAATGCCTTAAAAGAAGTGAAAATATACATTTGGGAGTAAATGAAAAATTTTTTCTTCAGCATCAATGCAATATCAGATTACCCACTGTAATTAATAATTGTGAAATAATGTTCAATGTAAACCTCATATATATGACAATACTCTGAATACAATGTGATGCTTATCAAAAATCAGCTAAAATAAAAAATGTTTTTAAGATTACATATTATATGATGATCAGAGGAAGAAAGAAGGAAGTTCAGCATATTTCATCAATTCTAAGGTGTCATCAATTGATTACAAGATACAGCATTATTTTATTTACCATTAAGAACAAAAGAAAAATCTGTGCCAATCCATCATGACTCATTATTAACTATAAATTGTATCCCAAGTTCAGGTAAGTTACAATGTAAAAAAAATATTTTTTTTAACTGCATCTCAGAATTGATTAAATGTGATGTGTTATCCTCATTAATAGTAGTTATGCCCCATCAGGGTGGTGATCAGGTATCTGCTTCATTTTGTCCAAAGTAGAACAAAAAAAGCAAACTCAGTTGTCACCAAATTATGTTAATCACCTGGTCGTTGTATTTTTCTATAATGATGGGTGGGCTTCTATGTATTCTAATTAATTTCCAAAGGATCTATTATTTTACCTTTGAATAAAATAAAAATATTTCTAGACCATAAACTTACCCATAATACTGAAGGTGCATTTTGTTTCAGGATGATTCACATGAATTTTTCTTTCCTGGGAGGCTATAAAGAGCAGTAGTCTGGAGTGTAGACCTTATAGCCTGACCGACAAACCTTTGTTCTTACTTTTTAGCTACATGTTAACTAATCTCTCTATGCCTTGGTCTCTGCAGCTGGAAAATGGAGATTACAATAGTATTACTCATGGTACATAACGATTCAATGAGTTTACATGGGTAATGTGCTTAGAAAGTGTCTCATGTATATAGCATGGGCCAATAAATGCCAGCTTTTATTTAGTATTACTATTGACTCTCAGAGAGATTGAAGAACATCAAGGAAATATTTTTTTCTTTTCTGATGTTGCTACTGTAACCTCCAAGTATACAGACTAATGAAGAAAAACTAGCTTCCTCCAGTAGAATAATTCCTGTCACCGGTATCTGCTATTGTGCTATTTCCTGCTAGGAACTCAGAAGATGAATTTGTCCGAAGCCATTACTATAATAACAGATTCTTATTATTGCCTCCTTCTTAGCCTCTGAATTCTCAGTATTTTTGTAGTGTTTTTCCAGTGTTGGTCGAGCTGCCTTCATTAGAAGAACAGTTATATTAACTATGTACAGCATTATTTTTGCTGCTTACTCTCAAGAGTGACACTTGAGGCAAGAGATAGGCTATTGGACTAACGGTGTGGTGCGGCGCAAATCAGTGAAAAGTGTGTGATCTTTGTAATCAGACCACCCACAATTGGAATCCTTATTCTACGTATGCACTAGCTTTCTGACCTTGGGGAAAGTACTTAAATTCTCAGAATCCTAATTTAGGGGGTAACTTTTTTGATTGGTATAATTTTGAACTTAAAGGAAAGTTGCAAGAAGGATACAAAGAAATCTCATATGTTCTTCACTTCAATTCATTTATTGTTAACACTTTCACATTTACTTTATAATTCTGTGTGTGTTGTATGTATATATGTGTATACTTTCAGATTTTTTTCTGAGTCATTTGAGAGTAGATAAGAGTATTCTCTTATATAATCAGAGTACATTTATCAAATTTAGGAAATTTAGCATCAATATAATTCTATTACCAAGGCCATATTCAAAATCCACCAGTTGTCCTAATAATGTCCTTTATTGCTTTTTTCCCAGTCCTAAATCTAATCACAAGGTTCACATATTTTATTTGGTCGTCATGACTTTTTCATCTTGAATTTGATTTTCATTAACTTTTTTGAACCTGACATTTTTGAAGAGTACAGGCCAATTATTTTGCAAAATGTTCCTCATTTTGAGTTTGCCCGAGGTTTCCTTAAAATTAAATTCAGGTTGTGCATTTTGGGCAGGAATAGTACCTAGTGATACGTACTCAGGACATCACATAGGGGGCATGAGTAGTACATTTTTTTCAGAATTGGTGATGTTAACTTTGATCATTGATTAAACTTTTTGCATATTACAGTTACTTTTGTAATTGATAAGTAATATGTGGTAATATATTTTTTGGGATATGTGGAAATATCCCGATTCTCATCAAATATTCACCAACCAGGCTTAGAATCCATTGATAATTCTTGCTGGATCAATTATAACTATGGTAGAAAAAAAAATGGTAATTTTTTAAAAAAAATGTTTTTCTTTAAAAAAACTATATTATTACACTTACATGTATTAGTTGTATTCTATTGTAAGAAAGCTTTCTCTTGTCCCCATTTAAGTATATATTTAATATCAGTATGAACTTAGTATTCTTATTGTATTCAATTAGTTATATTAGTATTATTATTAACTTTAACATCTCTTAACCTGAAATCAATTTTCAGGGTCATAATTCCCAAAGGAAACTTCTTTTTCTTTTTGAGACAGGGTCTCACTATGTCACCTAGGCTGGAGTGCAGTGGTGTGGTCATGCTCACTTCCACCTCAAATTCCTGGGCTCAAGTGATCCTCCACCTTGGCCTCCAGACATGAGCCACTGTGCTGAGACTACAGACATGAGCCACTGTGCCTCACCCAAAGGAAATTTCTACCCAGTTTAAGACAGAAAAAATGTCATCCCACTATACAAGCAGGACTGTGCTCATAGGGCGAATGACCTATCTAAGCTAAATGGTTACTAAATGCCAAGTGAGAGAAACAGTATTTTCGAAGCTGCTCTGAGTGCTGTGATGATGTGTTTTTTTTTTTTAATTAAGGTAAAATTTTGATACAGTAAAATTCACCCTTTTTAATGTACATACACTTCTGAGACTCTGACAAATGTACAGAGTGTTTAGTTACCCAAAAAATTACCTAATCTACCTTTATAGTCACACCCTCATCCCTGCCAACTCCAACCCTGGCAACTGGTGTTTTCCATCCTTAAGGTTTTGCTTCTCCCAGAATTTCATGTACATTGAGTCATACAAAATGTAGTCTTTTGTGTCTGGCTTCTATCACTTGGCAGAATGCACTTGAGATTTCACCCGTGTTGCTATGTCAGTGTAATTTGTTCTTTTGCTTGCTGAGTAGTATTCTATTGCATGGATGCATCATGGTTTTTCCCTCCTCCATTGTGGGTCCTGCTTATGATTATTCAAACCTTCATTCCTCCCTTCACTCTTCCTCAATCCTTTCTTCTTTTTTCTTCCTTCTCATCTCCATATCTACCCTAAAGGAGATGAAGTACTCTTCTCTTTGGTTAGATTTAAGGATGCTTATTTAACCATCTTTTGTGGTTATATCAGTGGTTGGAGCCTTGTGGATAAATATAAACTTATACTAAGCCACTTATTTCTCTCAAAATACAATGTGAAAATTAAAAGAGAAGGCTTTGTCTGCTAGTGTCCCACCTCTGCCACTTACTAGCTGTGTGATCTTGACCAAGTTACCTAATATCTCTGTGTCTGTAAGTCCTTATAGGTGAAATGGAGAGAAAAACAGTACCTATAGCCTTGGGCTACAAGCATTAAATAAGTTAATTCATACTTTGAGCCATTTTGACACATGGGAAAGCTTTTATTTTAAGTAAAAACATAGTATATCAAACATAATTGGAGTTTGGTCTTGCTGTAGGAGAGTGGTCCTACAGTCTTGGGAAGGTGGGTTTGGGCTGAGGGGACAGGAGCTAGAAGCTCTGTTCATCTGTAAGCTATGTGGTCATCCTATAGGTGGTAATGGGAAGTTTCTACATTTTTTAACCTCATTTTGCTAGTGGAAAGCTGCCTAATACATCCTCATGCACTTTCCCCATTGTCCCTGCTCTGAGATAATTGGATTGACCTAGCCGGTATAAAAGCTGTGTCTGGGTGAATTACGAATTTGGCATTTATCTGACTTACACAGCCCTTTTAGCAATAGAAGCACAGGCTTGCTGGAAAATATTGCTGCCTTAATCCTTGTGTGGGCTCTCAGGTCATGTTGCTCCTGTGGACACCTTGCCACCACCCTCAACAACATTATTCTGTGCACATCTTCAATCTTTGCTGAACTGCTCCTGGGAAAGGACAGAAAGAATTACAAGCAAAAATGATTTTATTTTTCTTTTATTCTGACCTCTTTGAGGCTGAAATATAAAATAAGTGCTTCCAACCTAACTCGTAGTTCCCATGCCTCATTAAGTTCTATACGTTTCACCTACTGTGCCCACTGTACTGGAAAATAGTTCATTTTTTCCATATTATTCTATAAACTTAGTATTTGTTTCACTTATAGAATCTTCCTTTGAGATTTTAGAGACCCATTTTTTTTCAGACATGGATCTGTATTCCTTGGACTTCTATTTTTATAAGCAGCCTAAGCTTCTGCAAACCCTGCAGTAATTATAAAATAGTATCAGAATAAATTATCACTGTGTTATAAGCTTCTGATATAAAAAAAGGCTTCAATTTCAGCCTTTTGTAAATGATAAAGCATTTTTATGCCAGTTACATGAGTATAACTTATATTTTAAACATTCAAATCAACAAGAAAAAATTAAAGTAACCTAAAGTGCCACCACCTGATGATAATCCCTTTTCCATTGTTTTTTTTTTTCCCAAAATTACCTATATGTCTATTTATGTGTAAAAACAAGAGTGTCTTACTTTAACTTTCTATGCCAATAAATACGTCTCTACATTTTAATGGCCTCATGATTTTATGTCATTTTTATCATCTGCTAAATAATATCTAATCCATACATAAACATCTGTACTCTTTAATATGTTTATTGATTTTTTTCTATTCCTTTATCTCTCTGTGTATTCCAATGCTACTCCCATGATACTTTAGTTTTTGTAACTTTGTTCTACTTTTTAATGTTTGATTGAGCAAGTTCCCTCTCATTGCTCATTGTAAAAATTTTCAACTAAAGAATTGTTAGTATTTAAATCACAGTATCTAATCTTAGAAGATAGCTGTAATTTTAAATATTTCCCTCACTCTCTTATACAGATTGTGCAAGTGCACACACGTGCACATACCTTAAGGTAGAGCTATTGAAGGAAAATGGTAAAGTAAAGAGAGCTGTTTTTCAGCATTCTCACTCCTTTTTCATATGGGCTTCTTCTAATGCTGGCAGTCCCTGGAGATGCCCAGTGTTCTCGATCTCTCTACCATTTCTCCACCACATCTTCCCTTCAGTTAATGGTCCAGCTAGAAAGGAAAGGCAATCCCACATCAGACTTCTCTCTTACAGACATTTGCATTTTAATATTCTCGCTTCTTTAACCCAAGGAAATGAAGCCTTGATTTTGGAATTTCGGTTTTCTACACATGAACCATCAGGTGAGACATTTTTCATCGCCCTTGGGTAGCCACATATTTTACAAATGATGGACCAGCCTCTGACTCTAGAAATCTAGGCTCATATATTATGCTATGTATCAGTTTTTAAGATTTAAAATATTTCCCCAGTATTAAATTTAATATTAAATGCTATTACACACAATGATGCCTTCCTTACTTATAAAAGTTAATGCGTAAGCAGTTGATAATGGTCCAGTCGTGGGCTGTAAGTGAAGGAACTGAACGGAAGAGTGATGTGACAGAGTGTTTGGAACTTTATTAGGAGGTCCATGTGCAGGAAAGCTTGCAAGAGAAAGTGGCTAACAGAGACAGGAGTCAGCTGGATCAGAGGTTAGCAACCCTGGGGCCATCTCAGTCATCTGTAGCATGCTTAATAAACACCTATGCCTTCCAGGCAGGGGCAATGAAATAATATCATCTGGATGTAAAGCTGAGGTGTTTATGTTTTATTTGTTTGTTTTAATGGTGATTTTTAAAATTATTTATTCATTGTGGTAAAATATACATAACATAAAATTTACCCTTTTAGTTATTTTCAAGTATAATTACGAGGAGATTCTACTTAGGGCTCCAAATGAGTTCTAATTAAAATGATGAGGAAAGGTATATGTATTGGGGAGGTAGAAAGCTTTTGAAACAATGCCATTTATACTTAAATGCAAGTTAATCTATGACATCTGTGGTTTTTAGCAAATCATCTGATAAACTCATGAGGAATCTCACTGAATAACAAAAAATAAAGAGCTATCAGGTTTAAGGAAGTACTGAATTAGAGCAAATCACTTATGTAGGCAAAAGCAAAATTTTTGCATAAATGATTTGTTCACCTCAGGGCTTCTTTTGATTTACAAGTGCATCCCAGTGTAAGTAAGCAGGCCTTTTCATGCTTGGCAACCAACACATTTTACTGAGTTATAGCCCTACTTTCTGGCAAATGCTACATGTTTTAGATCTCACTCTGTGTGTATGCATGTGTGTGTGTGTGTGTGTGTGTGTGTGTGTAGTTCTGTAAATAATTACTCAGATTATTAGCACCAAATATAAGTCTTGAACTAAAATATGACTTAATGTTGCTGCTCCTGTTAAAAGCTAGTATGCAAATGCCTCAAAGCCAGTCTTCCCTCCACATATGTGAAAACTGCAAATATAAAATGTTTAATTTTTTCCCTTCTCTTCCACTTAATTTCCCAGCAGTAGCAACTACCACCTCACAAAAATAGGCACCAGTATTAATCATAATAATTTTTTCCCTCAGGTTCTTTCAGTGGTCATTAATTGTGCAGCATCAGAGGTTGTACAATAGAAGCAAACTTCTATGCCCTGTTAAAATTACCATGTCTGAATGTGGTAAGAAATAGCTCATTTTGATCTTTGACTTCTACAATGAATATAAACATTCTTATAAAGCAAGTAGCCAATGGCCCACTAAATTAAGGTCCAAGGAATCAATTTCAGGGAGCAGTTCATCAAAGTTAATGTGCAAGACACATATGATTTAAGATTTAGGAAGTTACAATGGCTAGGTCGATTCTATACAAATCAAGGTCAAAATCCTGAAAACAATTGCTTCTCTGAACTTGTAAAATATCTTACGAGAAATACAAAGAAAGTCTTAAAAAATCTAAACCAGGTATTTCCAATTTTTTTCCTAGAATGAAGTAAGTTCATTTGATTCAGACAAGAATCTTGATATTTTGATATCTTGTCATGAACCAGACTAGTATGATTGAAAATCTAAAACCTCTTTTATTCGTGAAGACCTCTGAACATATTCTCTCAAACAACTTAGACAGTTGGGCAAATCCAAAACACAATGTAAAGGATGTGTTCAGTCATAGAATGAATAGGTTGAGTTAATGGGCAAATAAGTAAATATCTATTAGAACTCTTTTTGTTTTGAGATAATTACAGTTGTATATGCTTTTAAGGAGGTTAAAATAAATTGTGAAAAATGGAATTTCTCAACATTAAAATTTATACCATACTCTTCACTTCCTCTGTAATAAAACCAGGTGAAATGTCTCAATGCTGTAGGGTATCTTGCAAAGGACAAATAACCTTAACTAAATGTGGCAGCTCAGGTCCCTAGAAGGCAAGAGTATTTGCCCTGTTGTGGGGCTTTTAGAGTCTCACTGAGAAAGTAGGTTAAGAACAGAATCACTCTCAAAGACCAAAGATTTCTCCTCTTGTCTTCTTATTCCAAGAGACACTCATCTGTAGCTGACTGGAGTCCTTGTTGCTGAAAACTGTAAGAGAATTTCAAGTGAGTGAACTGCATCAACAAAGATAAGCCCAATGAAATGAAGAGAAGTGGAAAATATACTAGAAAAGTATTGACTGGAGAAAAACAATGTGGAAACTTGAATATGATATTAAAGAAGGCCAGCCTTATCCAAAGGATAACAGAGAGTCAGCAAAGTACTTATTGCAGAGGAATGATGTGATAATGCCTTTATTTTTTTGAGACAGAATTTCGCTCTTGTCACCCCTGCTGGAGTGCAGTGGTGTGATCCTGGTTCACTGTAACCTCTGCCTCCTGGGTTCAAGTGATTCTCCTGCCTCAGCCTCCCAAGTAGCTGGGATTACAGGTGCCGGCCACCAAGCCCAGTTATGTTTTGTATTTTTTACTAGAGATGCTGTTTCTTCATGTTGCCCAGGCTGGTCTTGAACTCCTGACCTCAGGTGATCCGCCTGCCTCAGCCTCCCAAAGTGCTGGGATTACAGGCAGGAACCATTGTGCCCAGGCAATAATGCTTTCTCTCTCTCTCTCTCTTTTTTTTTTTTTTTTTGAGTCAGGATTTTACTGTGTCACCCAGGCTGAAATGCAGGTACAGTGGCACGAACACAGATCACTGCAGCCTTGACCTCCTGAGCTTGAGTGATCCTCCCACCTCAGCCTCCCCAGTAGCTGTAACTACAGGTCTGTGCCACCACACCTGGCTGATAATGCTCTTTTAAGGAGAGTGATATGGCTCCATGATGAAGATAGGTTAAAGGGGAGTTGACTCCCAGCTGAGTGATCTGTCTGCTCTGAGACATTCTGGAAATGGGATGAATTTTATTGAGAAGTGACTTGACAATATAAACACTCAATGCTGAGGTGGTAGACTGTAGGGAGGTCTTTAGCCCTTCTTATTCCTGGCCTGGAAGATTTGGGTGGAAGATGTTTCTTTAGACCATAGTTATGCCACATTGGCATGTTCAGCAGGCTGTTTGGTTCCCAACCTTGGAACGATCAAGCCCATACAAAATAGTCTTCTCCTGCTGTTGGAGCCTGTGTGGAGCACAAGACAGATCATTAAGTTCTGTTCTGGACTCTTCAATAATGAAATCTCTAAGTAACCAGATACTCACAAAGTAGACTGTGGAGGTATAACCCAGGCCTCTCAACCTCAACCACCTCATCTGACTCAATAAATCAAAGGCCAGCATTACTATTCATGGGATAAAGTAAAATCGTTTGTTGAATAACAATGACTATTATCAGCACTGAAAAAGCAGAGTCATCTTTGCCAGTATTTGATTTCCCTCACAAGAGACAGTGAACACTGAGAGTTTGTTTTGAAGCAGAAGAATATTGGGAAAATAATTTCAGGGAAGGAATGAGTGAATAGATGAACCTAGAAATGGTTGTTGACATTAGACAGTACTCTATAGAAAAAAGCCTATATAGACAAGGAACCAATTGCAGGTGCTTTACATGCCAGTCGTGGACATGACTGGCAAATATGTGCTTTCAGAATGATGGATCAACCCCAGATTCACCTCTGGGCTGATGCGCTGTTGAGAGCTGGTTAGCATTCCAGTTCTATTGTTGAGTTCTGGACTTGGAGGGCCTCTAGTGGCTGTCAGCCTCATTAGGAAAGAAAGGAACAACTGCTATGTCATCTGAAGAGCTTTGTGCCTGGAATTTAAAATGTAACATCTCTAAGACCGCCCTCATTCATGGCAGTTAAAGAGTTTTGGAACGACTAAAATGTGAGTGGATTCTATAATAGAGAAACAATGACATTGGTACATCTTGACTTTATTTCTATATGTTATTGAGTTAGTAACACAAGAGGGGTTTTTTTTTTGTTGAAAATAAAAGATGATTAATGTACATTGCTCCAGAAAATATATTTCTACCCTTCTTTCATTCACAACATAATATGCTGGGTAAGTGTTTAAAAATCTTTTAAGCAGATTTAATTTAGTTAATTACATCCTCTGCCTACCTCTCATCCATCGTACACCCAGAGAGCCCTAAGAACGTAGAGAGCAAATAACACAGCTTTTGGTGGGAGCAGCAAAATGCATCCAACATTTCTCCTATTTGACTCTTACTACCTCCTTCCATTTCAGAATAGAAGGTGGGACTGGAGGTGCATTCCGTTAAGAGGTGCTCAAGTAAGAAAAGCTGACAAGAACTAGGTAAGCCTGGACTAAAAAGAATCCTGTAGAACAAAGCTCTACAATGAGAGGGTTCATGTTTGTCCTGTTCACTGTATCTCCTATAACTCACACATACAAAATATCCAAAACATTTTTTCCAATAAAAGAGTGAAAAACTATTAAGTGAGTTTCTTAGAACTAGCTCAGTTCTAGGCTATATGGACTGGTATTTCTGGAAATTTCTTTATGATATAGGCTGTATCACTAGGGTAAGAGACTAGATAACCCTTTAGGGAAGGGAGAGGACAAATGGTAGTTAGGAATAGACATACACACATTACCAATAGCACAAGAATTATGATTTGGGGGAGATGTTATAATAATCAAAAGGATACTGAATAAAGCCTGAAGCCAACAAGCAAGAGCTTCCTGACACCTAGGAGGCATGGACTTCAAGTTACCAAAAAAACCAAAAAGGAACCACTGTATTCCTTAGTATTCACAAACTCAGAACAAGTGCATTACAGTTTAATATTCCTTTTTACATATCATACTTTATTACTGGGAATGTTGTGAGACTGACTCATTAAAACCAAAATATGTCAAAATGAGGCTGAGGCAAACCAAGGGATCCTTTCAAAATCTATCTCCAATGGTGCTCATTAAAGATGGCAGACCAGACTTCTGTATTTGTTGCTTCTTCCTCCCAAGTCTCCATTCAATCAGTAGGACAGGAATAAAAGATGTATTTGTTCATAAAAACAGATAGAAGAAGAGAGAGACTATTAATGGAAAAGCAATTTTAACGTTTCTGGAAGGCGGAAACAGAGGCGATGTTGACTGTGGAGACCGGATGGGAGGAAGCTGCAGCCTAGAATCCAGGCTATATGTACAGCCACCAAAGAAGCCCACAACTTTCCCAGGGGACACTGGCGAGGCTTCGGACTCAAGGCCCCATGGAAGGAGTAAAGCATGTGGGACTAGTGGAAGGTCTGATAACAGAGTAGCTTGCTTCCCCACCCTATTCATCCTGACAGCCAGAAGATAGGCATTTATTTCAGAGGGAAGACATGAGGGCTCTTCCCTAAAGAAACTGAACAAAAGCTGTCTGGGAGAACCACAGCAGCCAGTGTGAATATTGTCATATTAAAGCAAAGCACACAGTCACCTGGAATTTGGGGGTTATACAATATAATAATCAGCTTCTTGCCCATTACCCCTAAAACAATAATAATTATTAACATAACCAGTTCACAGAATCCCAGGTCAGACATTATATGACCTGGTTATGAAATACAGAATGACCAATTAAAGCTTACCAGGACTTTCAGGAAAGATTTCTAAATGAAGGGAAAAGTAGGCAATAAACACATTTTAAGAATCACTCAGAAATAAATTAAGACTATTCTGGAAAAGAATGTCTAGTTAGTAATCTTCAGAGAAATTTGAGAAGATATTTATTCACAAAGCATCAACAGTATGCTAGAAACCATAAAAGAACCATAAGAAAACATGAAGAAATCATAAAAATTAAAGAAGACACCATAAGAGAACATGAAGAAATCATAAAAATTAAAATACAATTAAAAAATTCTGAAAGTCATTAGCAGCTTTTAAAGACAAGGTCAAAAACTTTTCCAAATAGCTTAAATTTTCCAAATAGCCAGGAACAGTTCTAACTACTTTATTGACACAGCAAGACTATCGTGTAAACAGTATGAGGTTCTTCCTTTATAGCTGAGGTACAGAGAAATTAAGCAACTTTCCCAAGGACACTTAGCTAAGTAGCCAAGACTAAAAACCAGTTAATCTAGCTCTAGAGTCCATGAGCTTAGCTGCTTTGCAATACTATTTCCAGTAATATTATAATAGCTAACTTGCATTAAGTGATTACTCTGTGATAGGCACTGTTATAACTAAAGTAACTCATTTAGTCCTCTGAACAATGCAACGAGTAGACATCACCATTAGTTCATTCTATAGATGAGTAAATGTAAGAAAGAAAGGTTAGAAAACCATCATGGGTCACATATATGATAAGTGGGGAGACAGGATTTAGCCCATGAAGTCTTGTTTCGAAATCTATTATGTTTTCTAAAATGCAAGGGGTTAAAAATATGAAAGGAAAGATAAGATATGTTATGTAACCAAGCCATTTAATATCTGTCTTAGAGTAGTTTCAGAAAGAAAGAGCAGATAAGGGCTGGGTGCGGTGGCTCACGCCTGTAATCCCAGCACTTTGGGAGGCTGAGGAGGGTAGATCACGAGGTCAAGAGATCGAGACCAGCCTGGTCAACATGGTGAAACCCCATCTCTACCAAAAATACAAAAAATTAGCTGGGCATGGTGGCGCGTGCCTGTAATCCCAGCTACTCAGGAGGGTGAGGCAGGAGAATTGCCTGAACCCAGGAGGCAGAGGTTGCGGTGAGCCGAGATCGC
>NW_016107528.1:3464780-3465819 GCF_001604975.1 Cebus imitator | reverse complement strand
AAAAAAAAAAAAAAAAAAATTGAAGAAAGAGCAGATAAAATAGAGGTGAAGAAATCACCAAATAAATTTTAAAAGAAAAGGTCCCAGCTAAAGGAAAACAAAAATTTCATATTGAGAAAGCTTACTAGAATACCATGGAAATAGTCCATTTTCACACTGCTATAAAGATACTCTCTAAGACCGGATAATTTATAAACAAAGAAGGTTTAATTTGTCCACAGTTCTGCACAGCTGGGGAGCCCCCGGAAACTTAAAATCATGGCAGAAGGGAAAGCAGGCATCTTCTTCCACAGGGGAACAACCAAGAAAATAGAGAAGAAAGAACTTTCAAATACTTAGAAAACCATCAATATCTCATGAGAACTCACTCACTATCACAAGAAGAGCATAGGGAAAACCATCCCCATGATCCAATCACTTCCCTGTCTCAATACCTGGGAGCTACATGTCCCTCCCTCAACATATGGGGATTCCAATTTGAGATGAGATTTGGGTGCAGACACAGAGTCAAACTATATCCAAAGCTGATTTTAAAAAGACACCTTAACCTACCATTGTGAAATTTTAGAGCAATAAAAAGAAGGAGAATATATTAAAATTTCTATTTATGGTAGAGGCATGATGATGGAATAAGGTAGGAAAAAACAAATAAAATGAGACTTGACAGAATAAACATCTCATCTACTGTAGTGGATGCTAGAAGACAGTGAAGCCAGACTTCAGATTCTGAGAGGAGTGGTATTCAATCTAGAATTCTGTTCTCAAATTATTAAAGTTAAATTTGAAGGCAAAGAGGGCATCATGTAATGTGTAAGAAATGAGAAACTTTGTATCTCTTCTGGTAAGTAGCTACTTGAGGCTCTGTTCCAACCTGGCTAAACCAAACAGTAAATTAAAAACAGGCCTGGGCGCGGTGGCTCACGCCTGTAATCCCAGCACTTTGGGGCGGGTGGATCACGAGGTCAAGAGATCGAGACCATCCTGGTCAACACGGTGAAACCCCGTCTCTACTAAAACTACAAAAAAAATTAGCTGGGCA
>NW_016107528.1:3457112-3464560 GCF_001604975.1 Cebus imitator | reverse complement strand
AAAAAAAAAAAAAAAAAAAAAAAAAAAAGACATAGGATCCAGGAAATAAGGCTTCAACCTAAGAAAACAATTAGAAATACCCCACATGCAGCAGGTGCCAACATCAATTAGTCTAGCTTGAAGCAAGGGCTAGAGAGCTCCACATTAGAAGAATAAAGGAAGAGAGGGAGAGAATAAAAATTAAAAATGGCAATTTGGGGGAAACAAAAAGCTATACAAAAGAAAGGATATATAGTCATAATTTGTTTTCCTATGGTGAATGATACATTGGTGTAGTAATGTAAAATGCATTACATTAACATTTAACCTCTATACAAAACACAAATGATGATGCTTACAAAGGAGAATGTAGAAGTTAAAAAACGAAGTACATTTAATATAGCGTGAAGCCAAGCTAAGGCTTCACTCTGCCAGTCTGCATGGTTGCAGGCTTAATACCACATGAAAACCACCAAGGGTTATAGCTTGTATTCTCCAAAGTGGCAACTTGAGCTGCACCTGGGTCCCTCTGACCTTGATGGGAGCTGGAGCTGCTAGCCAAAATGTGGAAAGCAGTGTCCCAAGGCTGTGTATGGCAGTGGGGTCCTTGGCCTGGCCCATAAAACAAGTCTTTCTCCTAGGTCTCTGGGCCTGTGATGTAAGGGGCTGCTATGAAGGTCTCTGAAATGCCCTCGAGGTCTTTTTCTCATTGTCTTGGATATTAGTCCTTGGCTCCCATTTAGTTATGCCAATATTGCAGGTAAGTGGTTGCTCCAAAGCCTCCTTGAATTTCTGTCCTGAAAAAATTTTTTCTTTATTTGCCATACGACTAGGCTGTGAATTTTCCAGACTTTTATGCTGTGCTTCATGTTTAAATATAAATTCCAAATTTAAATCATTTATTTGTTCCTGCATCTAAACATAGACTATTAGAAGCAGCCAGGCTACATCTTTAACACTTTGTTTGCAGCTTAGAAATTTCTTCCACCAAATATCATAAATCATCACCCTAAAGTTCAAACTTTCACAGACCCCCAGGGTATGAAAATGATGCAACAAAGTTCTTTGCTAAGGCATAACATGCATGACCTTTGCTCCAGTTCCCAATAAGTTCCTCATTTCCATCTGAGACTTCATCATCCTGGACTTCATTGTTCATATCACAATCGGCATTTTGGGCAAAACCATTCAACCAGTTTCTAAGAAGTTCCAAACTTTCCCTCATCTTCCTGTCTTCTAAGCCATTCAAACTCTTCCAACCTCTGCCCATTAACCAATTCCAAAATCATGTCCACATTTTTTTTAGGTATTTTTATAGCAATTCCTTACTCCTTGATAGCAATTTTCTGTGTTAGGCCATTCTCTAATTTCTATAAAGAAAGACCTGAGATGCAGCTTCCAGCAAACGAGATGCAGAGGGCTAGAGGATTTCACGATTCCAAATGAGGTGCTGGGTTCATATCTGTGGGACTGATAGGGCACTGAAATTAGGCTCAGGGAAGGAGCCACAGGGCGAGAGCTGCCCAGGGTGGCAAATCAGGACAGTGGGGAGCACTTCCCCACCTGAAACTTGCAGCCAGCTGGGAGGGTTGGGGGACTTAACCTTCTCAGTGCTCCAATTCAGATACTGTGCTTACCTCATCCCTCCTGCAACCCACACTCCAGGAGAGCCCTGCCAGATGGTGGGGGCCGTGGGTAGTCGATGCAAATCTGAGCAGCGGCTACAGATGTGGCAAGTTGTTGCAGGGACCTGGGTAGGAGTTTGGACTAACATCAGTGGGAGGGACCATCCCACAGAGGGAGGCAGAGTTGAAAGCAAGGAAACAGACCATAAGGCCAGGCAGGCCCCACCTCCACAGAACTCAAACTGAAGCCCTTGCTAGGGAGGTTGGCAGCAAACACACCAGCTTGACCACCAGGAAGATCCAGCTGGGGAAGGAGAGATGCCACTGGGAAGGCGGGGCTAATCTCACCTGCAAACAAACTCCAGGGAAGGACCACCCACCCAGCAACCTGACTGAACCTGAGAGAGCCCAGCAGCGCCCTCTACAGGCCAAAAAAGATACATCTCCAACCTCAACAGAAAAAAAGTACACTCGGAGACTCCTCCTGAAATCACCAACTTCAAAGATTAAAGGGAGATAAATCCATGAAGATGGGAAAAAAACAGCGCAAAAAGGATGAAAACATCAAAGAACAGAACACCTCCTCTCCTTCCAGGAATCACAACTCCTCACCATCAAGGGAACAAAAAAAGACAGAGAATGAATCTGATGAATTGATGGAAGCAGGCTTCAGAAGGTGGGTAATAACAAACTTCTGAGTTAAAAGACCATGTTCTAACCCAATGCAAAGAAACTAAGAGCCTTGAAAAAAGGTTAGTTGAAATGCTAACTAGAATAACCAGTTTAGAGAAGAATATAAACAACTTGATGGAGCTGAAAAACACAGTACGAGAACTTCTCGAGGCATACACAAGTTTCAACAGCCGAATCGATCAAGGAGTAGAATGGATATCAGAGATAGAAGATCAAATCAATGAAATAAAACGAGAAGGCAAGATCAGAGAAAATAGAGCAAAAAAAAAAAAGGAACAAAGCCTCCAAGAACTATGGGATTATGTGAAAAAACCTAATCTACGCTTGACCAGTGTATCTGAATGTGACAGGGAGAATGAATCCAAGTTGGAAAACAGTCTTCAAGATATTATCCAAGAGAACTTTCCCAACCTAACAAGGCAGGCCAACATTCAAATCTAGGAAATACAGAGAACACCACAAAAGATATTCCTCAAGAAGAGCAACCCCAAGGCACATAGTTGTCAGATTCATCAGAGTTGAACTGAAGGAAAAAATCCTAAGGGCAGCCACAGAGAAAGGTCGAGTCACCCACAAAGGAAAGACGACCAGACTCACAGCAGATCTCTCAGCAGAAACCCTGCAAGCTAGAAAGGAGTGGGGGCCTATATTCAACATCCTTAAAGAAAAGAACTTTCAACCCAGAATTTCACATCCAGCCAAACTAATCTTCATGAGTGAAGGAGAAATAAAATCCTGTATGGACAAGCAATTGCTGAGATTTCATTGCTATAAGACCTGCCTTCCAGGAGCTGCTAAAGGAAGTACTGAACAGGGAAAGGACCAACCAGTACCAACCACTGCAAAAATGTACCAAATGGTAAAGAATAATGACACAATGAAAGAGCCACATCAATTAACGGGCAAAACAACTATCCAGGAACAAAATGGCAGGATCAAATTCAAACATAACAATATTAATGTTGAATGTAAATGGCCTAAAAGCCCCAATAAAAAGACACAGACTGGCAAACTGGATAAAAAGTCAAGACTCATTGGTGGGCTGTATTTAGGAGACCCATCTCACATGCAAAGACTCACAGAGACTCAAAATAAAGGGATGGAGGAAGATTTACCAAGCAAATGGAGAGCAAAAAAAGGCAGGAGTAGCAATCCTAGTCTCTCATAAAATGGACTTTAAACCAACAAAGATCAAAAGAGACAAAGAAGGGCATTACGTAATGGTAAAAGGATCAATGCAACAAGAAGAGCTAACTGTCCTATTTATGCACCCAATGCAGGAGTGCCCAGATACATAAAGCAAGTTCTTAAAGACCTACAAAGAGACTTAGACTCCCACACAATAATAGTGGGAGACTTTAACACTCCACTGACAATATTGGACAGATCAATGAGACAGAAAGTCAACAAGGATATCCAGGACTTGAATGCAGATTTGGACCAAGCAGACATAATAGACATTTACAGGACACTTCACCCCAAATCCACAGAATACACATTCTTCTCAGCACTACATTGCACTTACTCCAAAATTGACCACATAATTGGAAGTAAATCACTCCTCAGCAAATGCAAAGAACGGAAATCATAGCAAACAGCCTCTTAGACCACAGCGTAATCAAATTAGAACTCAGGATTAAGAAGAGCACTCAAACATGCACAATCACAGGGAAACTGAAGAACTTGCTCCTGAATGACAAATGAATAAACAACAAAATGAAGGCAGAAATAAAGATGTTCTTTGAAACCAATGAGAATGAAGACACAACATACAAGATCCTATGGGACACATTTAAAGCAGTGTCTAGAGGGAAATTTATAGCAATAAATGCCCACATGAGAAACAAGAAAAGATCTGAAATCTACACCCTATTATCAAAATTGAAAGAGCTAGAGGAGCAAGATCAAAAAAACTCAAAAGCAAGCAGAAGATGAGAAATAACTAAGATCAGAGCAGAACTGAAGGAGACAGAGATGCAAAACCCTTCGAAAAAATCCATAAATCCAGGAGATGTTTCTTTGAAAAGATCAAGAAAATAGACCACTAGCTAGACTAATAAAAAAGAAAAGAGAGAAGAATGGAATAGATACAATAAAAAACGATAAAGGGGAGATCACCAGTGATTCCTCAGAAATACAAACTGCCATCAGAGATTACTACAAACAACTCTATGCACATAAACCAGTAAATCTGGAAGAAATGGATGCATTCCTGGACACTTGTACACGCCTAAGACTAAGCCAAGAAGTTGAAACCCTGAGTAGACCAATAACAAGGTTTGAAGTCAAGGCAGCAATTAATAGCTTACCTACCAAAAAAAGTCCAGGTCCAGATGGGTTCACAGCTGAATTCTACCAGACATACAAAGAGGAGCTGGTACCATTCCTGTTGAAACTATTCCAACCAATACAAAAAGAGAGAATCCTCCCTAACTCTTTCTATGAGACCAACATCATCCTGGTACCAAAATCTGGCAGCAGAGACACAACTAAAAAAAAAAGACTACAGGCCAATATCCATGATGAATATCGATGCAAAAATGTTCAATAAAGTACTGGCAAACTGGATCCAACAGCACATCAAAAAGTTTATCCATCACAATCAAGTGGGCTTCATACTGGGGATGCAAGGCTGGTTCAACTTACACAAATCTATAAATGTAATTCACCAAATAAACAGAACCAAAGACAAAAACCACATGATTATCTCAATAGATGCAGAAGCCTTCAGCAAAACTGAACAGCCCTTTATGCTAAAAGCTTTCAATAAACTAGGTATCTATGGAACATATCTCAAAGCAATAAAAGCTATTTATGACAAGCCCACAGCCAATATCATACTGAATGGGCAAAAATTAGAAGCATTCCCTTTAAAAACTGGCACTAGACAAGGATGCCTTCTCTCACCACTCCTATTCAATATAGTATTGGAAGTTCTAGCCAGAACAATTAGACAAGAAAAAGAAATAAAAGACATTCAATTAGGAAAAGAAGAAGTCAAATTGTCCCTATTTACAGACAACATGATCATATATATAGAAGACCCCATCTTCTTGGCCCAAAACTTCCTTAAGCTGATGGGCAACTTGGGCAAACTCTCAGGATACAAAATCAATGTGCAGAAATCACCAACATTCTTATACTCCAATAACAGACTTAAATAGAGCCAAATCATGAGTGAACTCCCATTTACAATTACTACAAAGAGAACAAAATACCTAGGAATACAACTAATGAAGCAGGTAAAAGATCTCTTCAAGGAGAACTACAAACCACTGATCAAGGAAATAAGAGAGGACACAAACTGATGGAAAAACATTCCATGCTCATGGTTAGGAAGAATCAATGTTGTGAAAATGGCCATACTGCCCACAGTAATTTATAGATTCAATGTTATCCCCATCAAGCTACCATTAATCTTCTTCACAGAACTGGAAAAAGCCACTTTAAACTTCATATGGAACCAAAAGAGAACCCACATAGCCAAGACAATCCTAAGCAAAAAGAACAAAGCTGGAAGCATCACATTACCTGACTTCAAACTATACCATAAGGCTACAGTAATCAAAACAGCATGGTACTGGTACCAAAACAGACATATAGACAAATAGAACAGAACAGAGGCCTCTGAAGCAATGTCACACATCTACAACCATCTGATCTTTGACAAACTGGACAAAAACAAGCAATGGGGAAAGGATTCCCTGTTTAATAAATGGTGCTGGGAAAACTGGCTAGCCATATTCAGGAAGCTGAAACTGGGCCCCTTCCTTACACCAGACAGATTAACTCCAGACAGATTAAATATTTAAACATAAGAACTAACACCATACAAACCCTAGAAGAAAATCTAGGCAAAACCATTCAGTACATAGGCACAGGCAAGGACTTCATGACTAAAACACCAAAAACAATGGCAACAAAAGCCAAACCAGACAAATGGGACCTAATTAAACTTAAGAGCTTCTGCACAGTGAAAGAAATAATCATTAGAATAAACTGGCAACCAACAGAATGGGAAAAATTTTTTGCAATCTACCCATCCGACAAAGGGCTAATATCCAGAATCTACAATGAACTAAAGCAGATTTACAAGAAGAAAACAAACAAACCCACCCAAAAGTGGGTGAAGGATATGAACGGACATGTTTCGAAAGAAGACACATATGAAGCCAACAAACATATGAAAAAAAGCTCATCGTCATTAGAGAAATGCAAATCAAAACCGCATTGAGATACCATCTTACGCCAGTTAGAATGGTGATCATTAAAAAATCTGGGGACAACAGATGTTGGAGAGGATGTGAAGAAAAAGGAACACTTTTACACTGTTGGTGGGAGTTAAATTAGATCAACCATTGTGGAAGACAGTGTGGAGATTCCTCAAGGATCTAGAAATAGAAATTCCATTTGATCCAGCAATCCCATTACTGGGTATATACTCAAAGGATTATAAATCATTCTATCATAAAGACACATGCACACCTATGTTCATTGCAGTGCTGTTTAAGATAGCAAAGACCTGGAACCAACCCAAATGCCCATTGATGATAGACTGGACAAAAAAATGTGGCACATATACACCATGGAATACTATACAGCCATAAAAAATGATGAGTTTGTATCCTTTGTAGAGAGATGAACCTAGAAACCATCATTCTCAGCAAACAGACACAGGAACAGAAAACCAAACACCACATGTTTTCACTCACAGGCCAGCAATGAACAATGTGAACATTGGGCACAGGGAAGGGAACAACACTCACAGGGCTATGTTGGGGGGTGGAGGGGAGGGGAGGGGGGACAGCAGGAGGGACAGGGAGAATGGGGAAGGATAACACCAGGAGAAATGCCTGATGCAGGCGACATCAAGTGGGTGATGGAGACAGCAAACCACCATGGCATGTATGTACCTATGCAACAATCCTGCAGCATGCAGGTCATGCACATGTACCCCAGAGCCCAAATACAATTTTTTAAAAAAGGCATACAAACAACAACAACAACAAAAGAAATACCTGAGAATGGGTAATTTATAAGAAAAGAGGTTGAACTGACTCACGGTAGAGAAAACATAGCACTGATATCTGCTTCTGGGGAGGCCTCTGAAAGTTTGCAATCATGGTGGAAGGTGGGGGGGAGCAGGAATCT
>NW_016107528.1:3436426-3455102 GCF_001604975.1 Cebus imitator | reverse complement strand
ATGGTGCTTTTCTGACTCTGCACCAAGAACCGCCACACCAAGGCAGCGGCAAAACCGCCTCACCGGCCTCAAGAGTCACGCTGGTGATACGTGGGGCTCCTCCGCTGGGAATCTCCTGGTGTGTGAGCAACAAAAATTGATCTGAAAGTGTGGCGTCCTCTCGTTCTCTGCTCTTTCAGTGGGAGCTGCAATCCCGAGCTGCTAGTGATCAGCCATCTTGGATCTCTCTCTCGTTTGAGCAGGAATCTCAAATGGCAAAAAATGAGAGCAAAAGAGGGTGGAGACAGGTGCCGTACACTTAAACAACCAGGTTTCATGAGAACTCACTCGAGGTCATGAGGACAGCACCAGGTCATGAGTGGTTTGCCTCTATGACCCAACACCTCCTACCAGGCCTGATATGATTTGGCTGCGTACACACCCAAATGTCATCTTGAATTGTAATTCCTATAATCCCCAAATGTCATGGGAGGGACCTGGCATGAGGGAATCACATCGCAGGGATGGTTTCCCCCATGCTGTTTTTATGATACTGAGTGAATTCTCACAAGATCTGATGGTTTTATAAGTAGCTGGCATTTCCCTGGCTGGCACTCATTCTCTCTCCTGGCTGCCCTGAGAAGAGGTGCCTTCCACTGTGATTGTAAGTTTCCTGAGACCTCCCCAGCCATGTGGAACTGTGAGTCAATTAAAACCTATTTTCTTTATAAATTACCCAGTCTCAGGTATTTCCTTATAGCAATGTGAGGATAGACTAATTCCAGGCCCTAACTCCAACTTTAAGGAGTACATTTCAACATGAGATTTCAGCAGGGACAAATATCCAAACCATATCAGACATGTTTTCATTGTACCAAAGATCAAAGACCTATGAGCCATGCCCATATGGGTTGAGTCCACCTGAAGCAGCATCTTTTCCCAATGGACACAAATATTCAATATATATTCATAGGTACCTTTAGGTAAAAGTAATGTGAAGGGAGAATAAATATTGGGTCCCCAAAATCACTAAGGCAAGCCTGCCTCCCATTCTATTCAAAGTCACCACTCTGCTCACTGAGATAAATGCATATTTGACTGCCTCCTTGGTAAGGCTAATCAGAAACTCAAAAGGATGCAACCATTGATCTTTATCTACCTAATTGTCCTACCTTTGAGGACCTCCTGAGGCTGTGTCATGGGTGCACATCCTCAACCTTGGCAAAATAAACTCTGTAAGTTAACCAAGACCTGTTCAAGATTTTTGAGGTTCACAGTAATGATAGGGGCACTTAACTTAAAGATGTTAAAAGGTACTATTTATTGGTGAGATAATAAAAGGTTAAAGCATGACATTTAATGTTAATTACTTTTGCACCAACCTAATATTAAATAACATCTATATATGTGGAAGGTAAAGGAGAATCATGGGTGGTAGTCAAAGTAAGATAGCACCTCATTGATCATATGAAGATCCAATTAATTGTGGTATCAGCATATTTAGAAATGTGACAGTATCTATAAAAAGATGTAAAAACTGTTAAAAGTGGTTGCAAGTAGGGAGAGAAAATAGGGCTGGTGAAAAACAGGTGGTGCCAATTATTATTATTTTTTTACCATAAGGTCTTCTATACAATTTGATTTTTAAAAAACTACTTTGCATATATTATTTTGATAAAGTAGGTATTTTAAAGCAATACAAAAAAGTATTTTAAGTCATTAGATTTTTTCTGAGCAATTCTTTTTCTCTTTGTTGTTATATTTTAAGTCTAGAAATCTGACGGTTAGAGGATATAGACATAGAGCAGGATCACTTATCAGTCAGCAAAGATTATGTCAGAAAAG
Organism: Cebus imitator; assembly: GCF_001604975.1. Classification (NCBI taxonomy): domain Eukaryota; kingdom Metazoa; phylum Chordata; class Mammalia; order Primates; family Cebidae; genus Cebus; species Cebus imitator. The sequence goes on along the minus strand of NW_016107528.1, from coordinate 3,453,278 downwards.
GACATGTGAAAGCCAAGAATGTCTAGTGGCAGACAGATGGGTGTAGGAAAGAGTAATAGTAAGAGAAAAACACAGGAAACAATCTGGACAAAGAAATGACAGGAAATTCCATTTTTGCCATGTGATTATTCGGGCATTCAAAAGACATTTGTTGTGTACTTACTCTATGACAGGTGCTATGATGATAAAAAAAAAAAGTTGACCTAGAAATGATCCCAGCCTTTTATAAACCTGTAATTTTATAGAGCTGGCAAGAATGGATTCCAGTATGCACAGGACAAGCCATGAATTAGTATCACAAAAGAGGTACAAACAGAGTGCTGGAAGAGATCACAGGAAGTTAATAACTCTTGATATGACAATTATTAACACAGCTCATGCTAAAAGTCAGAGAGACATCACAGGACAAGATACCCATGTAACAGTTAAACATCGCAATGGAAAGGGGTGTTTTTCTCAATTTTTTAACCAGGCCTGGCTGCAGAATATTTGAAGGCATCTTATAGGCAAATATAAAAATGATTAATAATTTTGAAAATATATGCCAAAATAATGATAGACGGTAAAAGTTCTCATGCCAGGAATATCTGTTGGACTTTTAAACACTCTTTCAAAACCACATCAATATAATAGAAACAAACCTTCTCTGAAACATCAACTATTAATATATCTGCCTGAACCAAAAAGTAAATCCAGCTTCTAACCAGGTTCAAGGAAAGCATACTTCCATGGCATCTTTCTTTTTAAGGCCATAGAGCTTCCTCATGACACTGAGATAAGATTTTAAGCGAAATTCAAGGTACCTGTAATGAGTTCGATAGAAGACTCTTCAAATTTAGTCACATAAATACAGCATCTACTCTAACAAGACCAATGGCTAAAACAGTGATAATTGTATTTCTTTTGACTTCTCAAGTAAAAGCTTCCATTGGTCATTTAATGGGGGTACTTTTATATTCCATTCATTTTTCCTTTTTTGTGGGTAGAAATTCTTTAGTTCTTCCCTTCCACCCTCTCACTCACTCTTCCAAGGATATTGGTGAGCAGAGAAAGAGAAACTGGACATAAATGTCTCAGGGCCTTTCTTTTTCCTCTTTAAGATCTAATTGCTTGCAGAGAACCACACATTTTACTTTTTCTAAGCCCAATGTTTATAGGGGCAAGTTCTTACAAGGAATAGTGATGGATATCCAGTTGTGCTTGTGACTGGGTGTGTAAATCTTCCAATTTGTGGGTAGAGTGTTAGCAAGTCAACTAACAGACCCCACACCACTTTTCCAGCTAATCTATGTCAGTAATAAATGATGGAATTTACTCTTTATCTTCCTTATTCTTCTGACCTTCTTAATCAATTCAGAATTTGGATAAGGAAAGGGATTGATATTTTTGTCTCCCCTGGAAACCCATCCATTTCTTACCAAATATACACACAATGAAGCAATAAAGTTGGCACCATCAGGATATTTATATTGCGCTAATGATACAATCAGAGCTATACAACTAATTATACATTAAGAGGCCACTCAGTTTTTCCTATTGTACTGCTGCTTTTATTGACACAGACACACAATCCACTTTTTATTATTGTTGCATATACATATACATAATGTACATATACATGTGTATGTGCATTTACATGTAAAACATGTCTATATTGCATACAATGAAACACTTCAAATAAATAACAAAAGAAGAGAAAATGGTATAGTGAACTCAATATACTTGTCACTCAGCTTCCGCAATTAAAATAACTTAAATAACCAATCTTGTTTAAACCACCTTTTCCCTCCAACTTTTCCCATTCACAGCAGTCACTCTATATCTCTTCTCTCTGTGACCTCCAGAATCATTGACAGAAAATAGAGAAGTCAGAAAGATGAGAAGGATGAGTCTGGTGGTTTGGATTCAAGTAGGTACTAGCTGAACTAGGCGCAATCCCTGCCCTCAGGGAGCATACACCATGCAATGAAAGAGCGTGGGGAGATTTGAAGGAAATTATACAGGACTCAGGGTGTACTTTTATCACCAACAATATTTTGTCCTGCATAATCCAAGTTTTTAGGTAGATTTTTGAGATTTTCCTAGCAGTTGGAATTGTCTTGAAGTTGGTAGAGAACTGTTATAGCCACCATTTACAGACCTGTAGAAAATACGGTATTACTAACACTGTTTTAGATAGACCAGAAAACAGGCTTGGCAAGGTAAAATGATAGGCTCAAATTACACAGGTAAGAAAGATTAGGCTGGCACTTAAATCCAGGCCTGTTCGACTTCAAAACTCATGGTCTTAACCATTCAGCTTATTTTCTCCCATTGTACAGAAAGAAGTTTGTTTGATTTCCTTACTGGATGGCATGAACTTAAAATACGAGTAAAAGCAATATGGATCAAAATAGGCAATTAGGAGAAGACACAGGCTGTGCCCTCCTAATGGAACTCTGGAGTTAAGTGCGGATGAGAGAGAAATCCCATGGAGGTAGTAAAGAGAGAAATACTGAGTTTCAGTTTATTTTGAGAAGTGAAATAAATGTACAAGAAACAAATCAAGATAATAGCACAGTATCACCAAATTTTTTCAAGAATTTTTTTTTTACATTATATACATTTATTGGTGAGCTTTTACATTAAATATTTAAATGATCTGTTCTAGCCACATTTGTATTATAATGACAATCTCAATCCCTTCTCAAACGAATCTAGCAAGGATTGGGCCCAGCCTCCTAATGTGTTGGTGAAATAGCTAATAGTCTATACATTTTAACCAGGAAAGACACATCCTTTTCCCTGGTCCCAACCCTTTCCTTCTTCCTTTCCTTATTAACTCTCTACCAAGTTGTCAAAGATGTCCAAATTCCACAGTTGGTTGTTTAATCCTTTTCAAATGCAGATTGTATTTCTCGGTGGCAAACAAACACATTTGATAGAGGGAGCTAGCATTCAGGATCAGGAGTTAAGAGACGGAAAAGAGATGGGAAGGTGAAGTTAGGGGAAGGAAAAAAAGATGTTGATGTGGAAAGGGAAGATAAGAAATAGCAAATATAAAATTGCTTGCTGTTTTCATAATTTTGCATATTTGGATATCTCTGTAAAATAACACACTTTGAAGCTTTTTGAGAACGCTGAAGCCACTGAGGGTAATTATTTAGGCAGGACATCAGAAATGTTAATCAGAGTAAAGTTAGTTGGGAGAAGCAGTATCACCAGCACTTGGTATGGAGTCCTTTTAGTTGTATCAATTCTAGTGGGCATGTAGGGTAACTTGTTTTAATTTGTATTTCCCTAGCATCTAATAATGTTGTGAAACTTTTTATGTGCTTATTTGTTATCCACATGTCTTCTCTGGTGAAGTGTTTCTTCACATCTTTTGCCATTTTTTAATTGCAATTTTCGTCTTCTTATTGAGTTGTAAGAGTTTATTATATGTTCTGGGCACTGCCCTTAATCCGATAAATATATTTCAATGATTTTCTCTGGTTCTGTAGCTTGCCTTCAAAGATTCAGCTTTTCTCACTGTCTCAAAAAATTAGAAATTGAGTTCCACAGAGCGCCCAAGTTCTGCAGCGGTGTTCCAAGATGCTGAGGTGGGTAAGAGACAGAGCATTTCTGCTGCCTTCCATCTTTCCTGTCTCTCTCTCTCTCTCTCTCTCTCTCTCTCTCTCGATCTGTCTATCCATTTACATATTTTGTTTTATTTTATTTATTTTTGAGACAAGGCCTCATTCTGTGACCCAGGCTGGAGCTCAGTGATGCAACCACGGTGTACTCAGCCTCCAGCCTCTAACTCTTGGGCCCATGCAATCCTTCCACCTCATCTTCCTGAGTGGCTGGGATTACAGGTGTGCACTCACACACCTGGCTAATGTTTTTTAATTTTTTTTGTAGAGACAAGGTCTTACTATGTTATCAGGGCTTAAATATTTTTGATTTTGGGGTACTGCATAAGATTTTTATCTGAGCAAAATACTGGAAATTACCATGACTAGATAGAAGGTCATGGGAATTGTTTACTATATAACAAAATCTGACTTTCCAAACTTGTGTTAAAGCCCTGATGTGAACCTAAGGGAAGCTTGCCTTACTGGGGATGTTTGAAGACATTAGTGGACTTTGACATTCTTAAGTTTGATGGTGTCACCGTATTATATGACATATATTAAAATTATCCATTCGCCATTAAATGTATTTTAGTGTTTTTATAAATGACTTATGTCAGTGTGGACTCATGGGTATTTATTTTATACTTTAGATTATAATCTAATACTATTTTATTTTGTTGTTCAACTTGTTTGTTTTTGCCACTGGGAGCTCTTTCAGTTTGGTTCGTATACCCTAAATATATTTTTTGCATTAAAAAACTAAAATGAATTTCATGACGTTGCTTTTGAAATGATTTGGCTATAGGTGATGCATTTAATTAACATTTGGCTATCATTTCTCAGTAATCATCATGTATACTCTAAAATTTTTGCAAAATGAGGAAAAGCTAAGCTACAAATTACAAATCACATTCAAATGTAACGCAATTTTGTGACTATTAATAGTAAAGAGTAAATTTAATATATATTTAGTTCTTAATTTTGCAGTTTTATTTGGTGCATTTTAGAGTCAATATTTCTTTCCTATGTTGTTTGTCTAAGGTCCTGGTTCCTTGCAAAGCTCATAGATTCTAAGCTGTGAAAGTGCACAGGAGGAAATAATCCATCCCTTGTGTGGTACACATGCAGAATACATGTCAGCTGAAAACCAGGAACTTCACAGGTGTCCACATGAAATGCTACTTCTGCTTCTGCTTGGCTAGGGTTTTCTTTCTCCCCCACAAAAATGACAAGGCTGAACAAAAGAAAGTAACAGCTGTAATTAAGATCAGATTCAGGAAAGGGAAAGGGGAATAAATTATAATGAATTAAGCCCACATAATAACCACAGGAAATAGAGAAACAACTGGGAAGTGTGATAAAATTAGAAATTAGAAATGATTTATTCTGCCAATATTTTCTTAGAAGTGTTAGCTAAGCATGATTATAAGAGCTAAGAGGTCTCACATCCACGGTAAATGGGAATAGCAGCTATTAACCTTCTTGGTAGGTACACTGCTTGTGGATAGAAAACTGGCAGAAACTACATCAGATTAATACCTAACAGGAGCTAAATGTGGCATCACAAACCTCTCATATCATACATTTCAACAGTCTAATGAAGCCTCTTGCTTCATCCTCCCAATCATTTAAAAACAGACAATGGGAAAGAAATTTTTTAAAAATACAGATTTCTGTTTCAGCCCAGAAGATTTGGATTCTGTCTGGGGAGTAGCTCAGAAATTTGTAGTTTTAAGTCTCCCAGGGACTTTTAGTGAGCAGGCAAATATTTAAAGTATTCATGATAGGCTGGTTTACCTGTCTGTGATGAGACATTTTGTACAGGATTTGAATCACAATGGGAAATTATGAGTCTCTGGAATTTAATATAATGTGCTATTATTTGAAAGGGCACATGCTAAGAATTTGCTCCTTATGTGGGATGAATAAAAGGATAAAGGAATCAGGACCTTAAATTCTAATCTAACAGCTTATACACTATAGGCAGGACTAGCTATGTAATGTGCAGAGCCCAGTGCAAAAAGAAAATGTGAAACCTCTTGTTTAAAAATGATTATTAGCTGGGCACGGTCGCATATACCTATAGTTCGAACTACTCAGAGAGGCTGAAAAAGGATGATCACTTGAGCTTAGGAGTTCAAAGCTGCAATGGGCTATGATCGTGCCGCCTCACTCCAGCCAGCCTGGGTGAATGAGACCCTCATCTCTAGAAACATAATAAATAAAATTATTCAAACGTCCAGGAGAACAACAACAGAGGCTTAAACCAAGTGTGAGTCTCTTCTGATTATAAGGCCTGGAGTAAATGCACACCGGGGCCACCCATGAATGCCCTAATGGTGGGATTAAAATGCTGGGGGAAAAAATGCATTCTGTGAATATAGTCATCAACATCAAAAAAATGAATTGCTTAGGATTAAGGTTAGACTTAATCATTTAGCCGGGACAGTGTAAAATGCTGAACATTGTCATTAGCCTAAGCTTTTCCTTCTCCAATATATAGTGTCTATCAGGGTTTTTGAGCATCAAAATGTCATTTTGTTACTGTAGAAGAATGTTTTAGCTGTGGATAAACCTTCCTATGTTTAATTAGAAAAATCAGTGTGAAATCATGCATTAAAAAGAGCTATACATGTGTGTACATATATGTATATACACATATGGATACATACACACATTTTATCTGTTTAATGAAAATGAATCATATGCAGAAGAAACACTTTTGCCAACCACCAACACTCTTCTGCAATTCTACTGCCCATTTTTTTGTTCTGTTACCATTCTCAACTAAGAGTCAAGGGATATTATTGGAAGGTAATGGATTTCCCGTCTAAGAGAAGAGAGCTATCTAGTATATCCAATTATTACCAAAAAGCAGGACAGTGCTTAAAGGACAAAATGCCTGCATAAAAGGATTTCTGGTCAAGTTGTGATCATTTGAACTTTAAATAATAATAGTTGCTGTTGTGTTAATTTGAACGAGGTTTGCTGTGAAATTCAATGAGTTCTTAGTGCCATTCCAAAGAGAATAATCTGTATAACCTTTATTTAAAAAAAATGCTCCGAGTATAAAAATAGTGACTATAGTAGAGTATAAGTTTCACATTTATTTTAACAAGTACGGAAAAGTTACTGCTATGCATAAAGGTGCTCAGCTTCCTATGATTTTTTATTTAACAATTCTTTATGTCTGTTTCTAACGAATAGATTTGATTTTGCGTCCACCAGTGCATAATGAAAAAACAGGAAAGCTTGGGGAAAGCCAAGAAGTTCTGGGAAAATTTTGAATCTGTTCTACAACTAGGAAGGAATGAGCAGTACATGTGAACCAACTCAAAAATTAGGTGTAAAGGGAACAAAACAGGTAGTCACAATCAGTGGTCAGAAAAGAATCCCAGGTAAGGAGCTATATTAACATATTTTTCAGGATAACAAATAAACCAATGTTCTTAATAAGGGGAGCTGACTACCTAAAGTTAATCTCTTATCTCCTAGAAGTGAAGCCCCTAAATAGCACCATTGATAGCAATAAAATTCTAGCAAGGAGTACATCAGAACAAACCAGGTCCATGTATCACAGTGACAAGACAGTGGGCTGTATAATGCTAGCTAAGTGAGTGTTTTAAAGTATATTATGTCTGGGGAAGACGTCAGGAGACAAAATCATGGTAATAATAATGCCTATATAAGAAATGATGACTTAAAAAGAGGTAATGAAATAATAAATAAAATGTCTCCATAGAGGAACCTCACTTTGGGAAAAGTTAGCCAAATTCTTTGTCCCATTTCATGATAATGAAAATCCTTGGCTGGTCTGAAAATGTATTATTTTTCTTTTGGATCTGGTAAAATTACTTCACCCCAAGAAGTTATATAAAGAATATAACCGCAGCTCTAGGTATCTAACAAAATGGTATAGCTATACCTCTAGGAAGATATTAACATCAAAGGTAAAACAATAAAGGAATGAATTAAACCCACAGTATTGAAGCTGTGGAATAGGTTTAAGAGTTAGTCAAATAATAAATGTGCTGAGTTTGTGTGTGTGTGTGTGTGTGTGTGTGAATTTTGTCGTTTTCGTTTGAAGTATCCAAAAAATCAGTCACAGTAAGTTTGAATTTCTAGTTTAAATTGAAAAGAAGTCTCATTATTTGTGTTATTTATATTTTAATATTTATGAGTTTTTATAAAATTTTATTTATCAAATATATGTTTTATAAATTGAGCATTAAACCAAATATAAGTAGTCATGGGTGTCCTTCTCCATAAAGTGCTCCCTTCAGACGTTAAAGAATTGGTCATTCACTGGGGCCTAATTGAGGGTGGAAGCTGGGAGGAGGGTGAGGATTGAAAAGCTACTTATTAGATACTATGCTTATTATCTGGGAGAAAAAATAATCTGTACACCAAAACCCCATGACATGCAATTTACATGTATAACAGAGCTACATGTACTCTTTATCTTAAATATAAGCTTTTTTAAAAAAATAGAATGAGTTAGATCTGTATGTGTGATCTGTTGATCCTACACTCGACAGACCCCAGAGTGTGTTGTTTCCCCCCATGTGTCCACGTGTTCTCATCATTCAGTTCCCACTTAACGGGTGAGAACATGCGGTGGTGTTGAGTTTTCTGTTCCTGCGTTAGTTTGCTGAGGATAACGGCTTCCAGTTTCACCCATGTCCCTGCAAAGAACATGATCTCATTCCTCTTTATGGCTGCACAGTATCCGATGGTATATATGTACCACATTTTGACTTGGGTTACAACGTGCTCCTTTAGCTCAGCAAAGTTCATTATTACGACCTTCTGAAGCCTACTTTTGTCAATTCAGCCATCTCAGCCTCAGCCCAGTTCTGTGCCCTTGCTGGAGAGGTGTTGTGGTCATTTTGAGGAGAAAAGGCACTCTGGTTTTTCGAGTTTTCAGTGTTTTTGCTTTGATTTCTTCCCATCATTATGGGCTCATCCACCTTCAATCTTTGATGTTGCTGACCTTTGAATGGGGTTTTTGTGGGGTCTTTGTTGTTGTTTTCTGTTTGTTTCCTTGTTTTTCTTTTAACAGTAATGACACTGACTGTTAGCAATCATAGGGCTGCTGTGGTTTGCTGGGGGTTCTGCTCCAGACCCTAGTTGCCTTGTTTTTTCTCGTACCTGGAGGTATCACCAGTGAAGACTGAGAAACAGCAAAGATGGCAGCCAACTGTTTCCTCTGGGATCTCCATCCCATGGTGGTAACTGACCTGTTATTGGCTGAAATGCTCCTGTAGGAGGTGTCTGGAGACCCCTGTTGGGAGGTCTCACCCAGTCAGGAGGAACGGAATAAGGGATCCTCTTACAGAAGTAGTCTGGCTGCTTTCAGTAGAGCAGGTGTGCTGCACTGGGGAAACCCTTCCTCATCCAGACAACCTGGACTCTCCAGAGCCAGCAAGCTACAAGAGTTGAGTTGACCAAACTGCAGAGATGGTGGCTGCCTCTCCCACTGGGAGCTCAGCTTCAGGAGAGATCAGAGTCCATATAAGCCTGACTGGAGTAACTAAAGGAGCCCCCACCCCTGCAGGGAGACCCCTCCTAATGAGGAGGAATGGATTGGGGTCCCGCTTAAAGAAGCAGTTAAGGTACAGTCTGGCAAAGTAGGTGTGCTATGTTTTGGGGGACTTCTCATCTGGACCACCTGGACTCTCCAGAGCCAACAGGCTGGAATGCTGAGTCAACTGAACCACAGAAATGGTGACCATCCTTCTCCCCAGTCCCATTTCAGGCAGACTCAGCCTTTTGCCATTAGCTTACTGGGATTCCAAGCCAGTGGGTCTTAACGTGTGAGGTGCTGTGGAAGTGGGCCCACAGAACAACGTTACTTGTCCTCCTGGATTCAGCCATCTTCCTAGGGGAATGGACAGATGAATCTGTCACCTTGCTGGGAATCCTATGGCCAGAGTATGTAAAACTTTTGGGTCTCTGTGTGTGCCTGAGCAGATGCTCTGCCTAAACTCCACATAGTTCTGTGTATCAGACCCGAGTCCCTGGTGGTGTGGGCTCAGGAGGGATCTCCTGATCCATGGGTTGCAAAGATCCATGGGAGAAGTATGGTTTCCCAGGCAAGGTCACACAATCATTCACCACTACCCTGGGCTGGGGGGCTTCCTTTGGCTCTGCGCTGCTTCCAGGTAAACTATTGCCCCACCCTGCTTTTCTTTATTCTTCCTGGGTTGAGTTGGTTGCCTAGTCAGTCCCAGTGCAAAAACCTGGATATTTCAGTTGAAAGTGCTAAATTCACTCACTACTTTCATTCCTCTCCGTGAGTGCTGCAGCTCGCAGCTGCTTCTGATTGACCATCTTGTAAATAAATCTCCTAAATAAATTTTAAATAACTAAAAGATGTAAAATTTGGGGAAAATAAAATTAAAAAATAATTGGTTATTGCTCTCTAGAGAAATAATGTTTAGGCCACATAACAGTGTAATGTCTTAGTGCTCTAGAGATTTTTTTTCAGTAATTATCCACATGAGATAGAAAGTGAAATATCATAGTCCATTAAGTTGTGTGACAGGTCACAGTGCAGGTAATAATATAAACTCTCCATATTTTTATTTAAAGAGAAACATCTGTGAGCTTCTTCTACTAATGTGATTTGCCACTGATGTGTGAGTTATGTTCTTGCTGGTGTCAAGAGCTGAAAGTGGGAATATGGAATGGGGCTAAAAGAAAACTTCAGTATAAATTATATTGTACCTTTTGAATTTTGAACCATGTAAGTAGATAACAGTTAAAATTTAAAATTTAATCTCTTAAAATGTCCCTTTTAGTCAATTGATGTGTAATGATTCTTTGTATGTCACGTAAGTGTTACTGTTATGAAGTGAATGAAGTAGTCTAGCCAATAGGCCACTGACCTTGAACAAAGTGATAGAATAGTCTAGACAGATACCTAGGCAGAACATTCCAGGAAGAAGAAATAGCTAGTTAAAAGGCCTGAAAGACACTCTTCTTCAATTTGTGAAGTCGCTTTTAGAAATAAGATTATGGTGAGTTACTTAAAAAGGTTGTATTAGTTCATTTTCACACTGCTAATAAATATATACCCAAAACTGGAACATAAAGAGGTTTAATTGGACTTACAGTTCCACAAGGCTGGGGAGGCCTCAGAATCATGGCGGGAGGTAAAAGGCACTTCTTACATGGTGGCAGCAAGAGAAAAATGAAGAAGAAACAAAAGTGGAAACTCTGATAAACCCATCAGATCTCCTGAGACTTATTCACTATCATGAGAATAGCATGGGAAAGAGCAACCCCTATGATTCAATTACCTCCCCATAGGTCTCTCCCACNATCATGAGAACAGCACGGGAAAGACTGGCCCCTGTGATTCAATTACCTCCTCCTGGGTCCCTCCCACAACACATGGGAATTCTGAAAGATAAAATTGAAGTTGAGATTTGGGCAGGGACACAGCCAAACCATATCAAATATCTATTAAAAGTCAGTGTCCTTTGGGAGGCCAAGGCAGGCAGATCATGAGGTCAGGAGATCAAGACCATCTGGCTAACATGGTGAAACACCATCTCTACTAAAAATACAAAAAATTAGCAGGGCATGGTGGCATTCACCTGTAGTCCCAGCTATTCAGGAGACTGAGGCAGGATAATTGCTTGAACCTGGGAGGTGGAGGTTGCAGTGAGCAGAGATTGTGCCACTGCACTCAAGCCTGGGCAACAGAGAGAGACTCTGTCTCAAAAAAAGAAAAAAAAAAGCCAATGTCATGCAAATTGCCATTCAAGTATCCAACAGGATGATTTTATAACATTGCAAAGTAATGTAAGGAAGTAAGTACTTTTGCTTTATTCTCTAAGTAAGTCCTTTCATCACTTGATTTCTCAAGCTAAACTTCCAGTCAAGTGGCACCAATTGTTATTTTTTAAATACCCAAAAGAATACTGTATAGTTGTGTACCATTAGTGTGCTGTCATTTTTTTAAAAATTACGTTACACCAAGGAAATAGAAACATAATGTATTAGCATAAAATTTTTTTATTGTTTTCACTTTAACTTTTAAAATTAATCTTTTAAATACCAACAAATGTAATTGTTTATTTTAAAAGCAGAACTCTTTCATAAATTAAATTGAAAACCCAAACTTCTTTCTTTGGTTGTATAATCTATATTGTTCTTCAACTGAGTTTTGCAGTTGTTATTATGTTCTAATCTTTAGCCATTTTATCTTCTTTTGAAACAAATGCATCTTATTTTTCTATATCAATATGTACAATCAAGCATACTTGAATAATCTGTACTTCTGCTTATTAGGTTTAACTTCATCACATTTTATTATCAGATATAGTTGGGTTGGAAAATATGGAGAACTATAACTTATTTTCTATGCAAATTTTTAACGGTGTAAGCTAAGCAGATGTGGTGACCTAGAAAATGAAAAAGGGAACATAAATTTATAAAAGAAGCAAACTGTTTTTTTAAATTTGTGTTGGTAAACAGATTGGGAATGGAGGAGACTATTATTTTTCTGAAATAATTTTTACTAGACTTCACTACTTGTGTTTAAAGGTTTACTCTTTAACAGTATCTCTCCTATTTGTTTAAACTTTTCCTAATTTATTTCCAGTAAACACTTAGAACGATTTCTATTTCTTACAGACAGACATGACTATGTAGGTAAATAGTTATGAAAATAAAAACCAGTGTGTGTGCGCCCCCTGTCTTGTTCTTTGTTGATGGATACCTGGAGGGAGGTGAGAAGGGAGGTAAGGGAAGTGGATTCTTAAGTCAGGACACGTGGCTACTACATATTGTCTATTATCTCTCGGCTCCACAATCATTTTTCTATGTCTTCTTGTCTGCCACTGGAGGTGGGCGCCTACAAACTATATTTCTCAAACTCCTTTGACAGTTGGCTTTTTGTTAGATTGGAAGTAAAAAGCCATTAGTTCTGCTTTCTGTTGGCATTCCCTGTGGCGATGGCAGCAATAGTGGTGACTGATGCCTGTTACTTCCTAGGTTCCCTCTCATGCAGCTTGCTTTCATGAGCCCCGGTCTCAGGCTCGTGGTAACTGTGGGCTCTGAGCATGTCCACTTTGCTTGAGTTCTCCTTGCTGCTGTATAGAAAGGAAAAGAGTTTTTCAGTTCTTGATCTTTTGAATAAACTCACCTTCTCCTTTTAGTTCCCTCAATTCTCCAACACCATTGTAACCCATTCCTTTATTTAAAATGCATGTACATCTTCTACAAAATACTAAGAAAAAATATGCATTAATATTTATTATACCAGCTTCCCACATCTTCTTGAATCTCTTTCCCACTCTTAGTGTTCTCCAAACCTCAAAACTCCCTCTGATCTCCAGCTGCCCAGAATTTATTATCACACACCTTATTTGTACATGATGCTTTGATGGGTGTCCATAGTTCCCATGCTTATATTATCTTTCATATCAAAAAATGTGTATCTTAGGCTGAGACAGGAGAATCACTTAAACCTGTGAGATGGAGCCTGCAGCGAGCCATGATGGCACCATTGCACTCTAGCCTGGGCAACAGAGTGAGATTCCGTCTCAAAATAATAATAATAATAATAAAAGATGTGTATCTTTTCTTTCATATTTCCAGGAACTTCAAAGGTGATAAAGTTTTTTGTTGTACCCCAAACTCAGCTCAACATGAATTTATTTCTGAAGACATATTTTACTCTTCAGACAAATTAGATTACCTCATCTTTGCTCATGAAGCTATGAGTTTGCAATTCTACTAAAGATAACATTTATTACATTGCACTAAAACTGTTGGTTTATTTATATGATATTTCAGTCATCTATGAGTTATTTGAGATTATCTTTGTGTGACTATAGCCTAGAATGGTCCCTGGCATATGCATAATTGTATGCATGTTGTACTAGAATGCCATTGGGCTCCAACAGTTTGCAGGCTTAACAGTGCAAATCAGATGATGGGTGGCAGTATGAGTCCATGATATAAGGTGCGGTAGACTGTAAACCCTCAAGAACAGAGACTTGCCCTTCACCTGTCTGTATCCTTAGCTTAATACTGTGCTGAGGAATTGCAAGGGTTAATGCTGTGAATTAGGCAGACATAATCACTAAAGTCAAAGATTAAAAAAAAAAAATCCCTGGCAAGAATTTCCAAGAAGTATGAGGACATTCAGCTAATTTCCTTGATAGTATCTTTTACCCCAAATCATCCAATCCTGTATAGGATTCTTCCCCTTAACCAAGAACAGACTTCCAGAAACCCTGAACTAAGCTACCATTTGTCTTAGAAAAAAGCAGTTAATTGCTGCTCAAATGGTTGTTTCTGCTTGTCCAAATCCTTGTAACTTACCTGAAACATTAACTCTTGAAAGTAATAGGTTGTGAGTAATAGTTAAGGAGCACATCATATGAGAATATGTACATTTAAATAAAGAATTCCTGGAGATGCCTGGCCGTGGAGGAAAACTCTGTAATGGCATGAGTATCAGATTCTGTGGTAGGCAGTAGGGATGGGTAAGTGGGACTTTAAACACCGTAAATCACCTAGACTCAGGCAACATTCTCTTCTGCCAATCTTATTCATAGGCAAGTGCACACACTCGCAGTAGCAAGTCAGCAAGGGGGAAAATAAATTGTCATCAATTTTGGTAATTGAAAAAAGGTCTCATGTCATCATGTTGTGACCCAAATAAAGGCAGATACATTTTTTAAATTGCTATTTCAATAGATTTGGGGATACAAGTGTCTTTTGTCACATAGATGAATTATATAGTGGTGAATTCTGAAATTATAGTGCACTTGTCACCAGAGTAGTGTACTTTGTACCTAATATGTAGTTTTTAATTCCTATCCTCCTCTCTACCCTCCCCTTTATAAGTCTCTAAAATCCATGATACCACTCTGTATGCCTTTGTGTACTCATAGCTAAGTTCCCAGTTATGAGTAAGAACATACGGTTTTTGTTTTTTACTCCTGTGTTACTTCACTTAGAATAATGGATTCCAGCTCCATCCAAGCTGCTGCAAAAACCATCCTTCGGTTCCTACTTATGGCTGAGCAGCATTCTGGTGTATAGCTACATTTTCTTTATTCACTCAGTAGTCGATGGGCACTTAGGTTGGTCCCACATCTCTGCAATTGTGAATTATGCTGCTGTTAACATACATGTGCAAGCATCTTTTTCATATGACTTATTTTCCTCTGGGTAGATACCTAGAGTGGGATTGCTGGATCAAATGGTAGATCTACTTTTAGTTCTTTAAAGAATCTCTGTACTGTTTTTCCTAGAGTCTGAACTAATTTACATTCCCACCAGCAGCATATAAGTGTTCCCCTTTTTCCACACCCATGCCAACATTTCCTGTTTTTTGATTTTTTAATAATAGCCATTCTTGCAGAAATATGATGATATCTCATTGTGGTTTTGATTTGCACTTCCCTGATGATTAGCGATGTTGAAGATTTGTTAATGTTTGTTGGCAATTTGTATATCTTCTTTTCAGATGTATTTATTCGTGTCCTTTGTCCAGTCTTTGAAGAGACTATTTGTTTTTTTCTTGATTTGTTTGAGTTCCTTGTAGATTCTGTATGCTAGTCTTACGTTGGACACATAGTTTGCAAATATTTTATCCCATTCTGTGGGTTGGCAGATACAATTTTTAAGGTTATTTTATCTTTGCTTATTACTTCTATATCCATCAAGAGAAATTATCAAGGCACTCAGTAATGCTCCAAGAAGAGAAGCTCACATAATAGCCAAGGAGAGGCAGCAAGGCACACAAAAAGCTGATGACTTTTGAGTAGACATATCGACCTAATTGCAGATATTTTTGACATTGTTTGTGTTGGAACTCATAAAATAATATGGAACAATTTTCAGAAGGTGAGAGTTTACTGTTATAATGGAATCAGGCCAAACATTTGAGTCAATGACCTAACAGTAGAATCTAGAGAAACCTCAGAAACAAGCAAGAATATGGCTTAGAGTTCAAATGCATATAATTTTCCCTTTGCACATAATGAAACTAGGATGTAGCTGATCTCTACTGTGCACTGGAACCCAACTGAGGTCCTCAGTGCTGTTGGAGGAGCACCTATCCCATCAATCTCAGCCCAAAGTTCCTTAACTTGGTTCTTGCATCAGCATTCTTGCCCTAGATTTTTTTTTTCCTGGAAAGGAATTTGGACAAGACCTGTTTTGAGGGGACTGGTAACATGAGTAGTTATTTTGAATTTTTTTAAAAATGGAAGTAGTAAAGGTAGTTCTTCTGTTTTCAATGTGAAAATGTCTAAAGTCAATGTAATCATGTTGATAAGCTCTGGTTGTTGGTTAAAATTACATAATTATAAAAATTTTTGAAAAACATTACATATTAAAGTTCAGTTTGTGAGAAAACATTTTAAATGGTCTATTTTCAAGGCATGATAAATCTAAGTACTGGTAGCCAGTCTGTAAATTTAACAAACCACATGGCTCATGCTCCTAGAAGGTCACAATAAGTGAACAGAATGTAGAGGAGGAGTCAGCCTATAAAAGGGAAGAAAGTTTTGTTATTGGGAAATCAAAACTGAAACAGGGAAGGGGACGGGGTATAGCCTTATAACCTTATAAGGGGGATAAGGAAGCTTAGGCGACAGCCAGGAAGATTGTAACCCCATAGTACCCAACCAGTGAGGGACTAGGAGAGGGACTTGTGTGCTAGGAGATAAATTATCTGCTGTGACTGCCTGGATGTGCATGTCTTCCAGACACCGGATCTTGCAAGACTGTTATTAAAAGTCTCCCTTTCACTGTTCTTCATGCCTCTAAGCCCATTATTTGGATTTGAACAAATGAGCGTGTTTCTTACAATTTTATTAAGCAAAACGTTTGAAAGCAAAAAATCTTTGAAGAATAAAATCATAAAAGGTAGTCATTAGTGGTGAAAAGTCCAATAGGTCAAGTAATACAGGAAATAAATGTTTTACATGCACCTCAGTTGTGAATAACGTTAATGTTTAAGGCATTTTCATACATTATCTCATTCAATTTTTACTGTACTCTGGCAAGGTTCTTACTTTTACCATTTCTCAGCTGTGGATTCAGAGAGTTCAGAGAGGATAAATAACTTTTGCAAGGCTGCATAGCTAACATCCATCAGAAGTGTGATTCAAATATAGGTCTGCTATATCTCCTGTATGTGATTCATTTATTTTTTCCACTCTGTACACTGCGTCGACATATTTAACTTCACACCTTTAAAAAATACTAGTCTATGTGAAATT
>NW_016107528.1:3411932-3436241 GCF_001604975.1 Cebus imitator | reverse complement strand
AGACGGGGTTTCACCATGTTGACCAGGATGGTCTCGATCTCTTGACCTCGTGATCCACCCGCCTCGGCCTCCCAAAGTGCTGGGATTACAGGCTTGAGCCACCGCGCCCAGCCGTGAAATTTTCTCAACCAATATTTTTTGCTTCTTTCAAATTGTTGTTAGCAGCAGTTTATAAACCCTTCAAAGCAATTTGAGATTTTGCCCTTTCTTTTAAATAAACAAGCCAACACAGATGATAATGTTCTATAACCATGGGCCTTTCCCGTAGCAAGCAGTCACTAATACTTTTTTTGTTTCTAGGTAGATTCTGCTTATATAATTAATACATTAGTAATCCAGTTTAAATAGCCTGCTGTGACGGCTTGAATAAGTAAAGTTTAAATTTTTCTATTAAAAGCATTCATACCACCAGGTCTCTTTTCTTCGTAGCATTTACTTATGCTTCTAATTATGTATTTATTTGTGTGATTTTTTAAACATATATTTTATCTAGGCTGTTGGCATGATGTGTTCTTATTTACCCTTGAGCCTTCAGTCCCCATTTCAATGTCTAACAGCAAATAGTTCCTCAATAAATATTTGTTAGGTGAGTGGATGGCTAGATGCATGGAAAAAATGGATAGATAGATTAAAAAAAGAAATCAGAAAAGGAATAGGTTATTTGTACTGCTGTTTTGCCAAAGCCTTCATAAATGAGCTGGGATTTAATCTGGACTTTGAAAAGGAAACAAGTGTGAGACCTCCATATATGTGTTGAAAATACACAATCTTTATTATGGCTTTCATTTTTTTCCACTAAGTTCAACCAAGAAGATGCATTCTAAGTCAAGTCTCAAAGCTTTCTTTTTCAATATATGTGGAAGAAGGTATTGCTATATTAAGCAATGCACCTAATTAAAAGAGGAAATGAAAATTGTTCTTAAATGAACCTCACTTCCCCTCTGGTTTCCTTTAACACTATGTATCTTTGAACTCTAAAATGTTTCATTACAAATGACTTTTACTAGAAGGTTAAATTAAAACTGTATTCACCTTTTTTTGTTTTCCTTCTTGCTTTTTTTTTTTTTTTTTAAGAGAGAGTGGGGTGGGGCATCTAAGCCAGAGTGCAGTGGCATGATCACTGCTCACAGAAGCTTAAACTCTTGGGCCCAGGCAATCCTCCCATCTCAGCCTCCCAAGTAGCTAGGACTGCTGGCATGCCTCACCATGTTTGGCTAAGTTTTTTATTTTATAGAGATGGGATGTCTCTATGTTGCCCAAATTGGTCTGGAACTCCTGGCCTCAAGTGACCCTCCTGCCTTGGCATCCCAAAGTACTGAGATTACAAGCATGAGCCATGGTGCCCAGCTCATTTGTTTGTTTTTGTAGAAAGGAGGTCTCTCTGTGTTGCACAGGCTGGTCTCAAACTCCTGGTCTCAAAGAATCCTCCCTCCTTTGCCTCCCAAAGCACTGAGATTATAGGCATCAGGCACCTTGCGCAGACCATATTTACTCTTTCTACAGACCTGCATGATGCATTAGGAATGAAAGAAACAATTAAGTACACCTGGGATAGAGCTAAGGTACATATTTGTTTGATTATTGTTTGGCTTGCATAATATCTGAAAAGACAATACAACTAGGGCAGCTGTTTCACCTGCGCAGCATGCAAGATTCTTTGCACCACTGCCTTTTGGCAGGCCTCATTCATAACCATATGTCCCCTGCCTAGCTCATGTAGATGTCTGAGTTTTTAATTTTTGACAGAATTTTCCCTCTTTGATTACCACCAAAGAGATTATGTGACCTCATCAAAGCCTTCTTTATTTGTACATCTATTCATTTGTCTTTTTCTAAATTTTCACCCTCCCGTTCACTTTTCCTGTCACCCCTCAAACTTTTGCTCTAAGCTTTAATTGACTGTTCTAGTAAATTAAACAGAAATTATTGCTTTACTATTGTGTTTTCATCATTTCATTTTAAAAGGAGATTCACCTGGGCATGTCACAATATCCTCCTTGATTTTTGTCTGGAACAAAGAGAATGAAGGTAGCTTTCAGACCTTCTTCATGCCAGCTTGAGAGGATATTTACTTTGTCACTAACTGTTCGTTCAAATATGCTCTTCAGTGCTCTTATTGCAATGCAGTTGTTATAAACATACTCGCACTCCTCCCTCTTCTTACCAGGAATGTTCCTCTTCTATTGGTTATGTTTTTCTCTTATCAGATAATTGAGTTTAAAGTGTACATAGTCTAGACAAATACTGCCAGATGAGACAAGATGACAAAGGAGTACATTTTAAGAAATAATGACCAGAAGAGGACATGTTGCACACCACTCCACTCCTGATTGATTGCCTTCATTACATAGCTCCAGCAACACGAGAGCTGCATGCACTAAGAAATCTGTATACTCTGCTCTCCTAGGACTATCCTTACTTAACATTTGGAAAAATCAGCATCATTTCTAGGTGCAGAGAAGAAAATGTCCAGCTAAAATAGAGTAGATAAAAAACAAAGGTCCTAAGAAAGGAGATTCAAAGGGTTGCTTTGAGGAAGACTTGAGTTTAAAAACAACAAACAAACAAAACAAAACAGAAACACTTTGTGTTTTCACAGTCAACAGAGTGGCAGCAAAATGTACTGAAAATTACCTTGGAGCCAGGGGCCCTGAATTCTTCTTCTTCTTGAGTAATTACTCAGTAGTAAGATTGCTGGTTCCAGTGGTAGTTCTATGTTTAGTTCCATACTGTTTCCCATAGAGGTTAAACTAATTTACATTCCCACCAATAGTGTAACGGCATTCCTTTTTCCAGGAACCCTGAATTCTGATCTGGGTTAGTCATTAATTCAGTGTGTGAACTTAGGAAAGTCACATAAATTTTATGGCACTCATTGTTATCATTTTCAAAATTAGGAAGTTGATCTAGATGAGTCCCAAGTTATTTTCTAGATTTTCATCAGGGAATTGAAATTCCATGATGCTAAGACAAAAGATAATATTATCAACTAGTAATACTATAAAAAAACAACCTGAGTAAGTCAATCCCGTCAGAATGACTGGGTTGAAATATGGCCTCTATTTTTTATTCACTCTAAGATCTTTGGTCCAGTTTTAACTTGCTTAAGTTCAAATCATCTCACCTGTAAAATGTGAATATTAATACTATCTATGAGATGGCGTTGTTGGTAAACTAAGAAAGAAAATTCACATAAAGCCTAAATATAGTGCTTGGTGTGCAGAGGGCACTCCAATGTTAGGCGTTTAATATGGTCTATAGTCTTCTTGAAAATACCTAGGAAGAAAAACACCAAACATAAATTTGTGTTTTTTAAAGAGGTTCGTATCTCCTAATATGACATTTTAAAAACTATTTGTTGACAGAGCAAACCTAGTTCATTGTATTCTTCTTCTTAAATTCTGGCTATCATTTACAATTAATATGTCAGTCCAGTCAGTTTAGTCTAGGGTGGAGCTGGGGAGGTGACCCTGAAGCAGCGGCTAAACTCTGTCCTTCACTGAGTCTCCCTCTTATGCCTTTGACAGCCTTTTGGCTGCTGGGGAGTTCACCTCAGACCCAGGTAGCCTTTGTCTTCGTCACTAACAAGAATTTAGAATATATGTGACAATGGATGATCCAACATCCATAATTTGCAGAGTCTTAACTATTCTCCAAAGCCAATCTGTCCTTTCAAAGGGAAAACACTCCAGGATCACCGAGCTTTGGTTTCCATGGCAACAATGTGGGTCAATAGCTGCAGTCACACCTTCACTAGCCTTGATTGCATTTGGCAATTTACCGTCTTCTGTGTTTCCTTTTGTTTGAGCCTCTCTCATTTGCTTAATTTCCTTCTCTATTGGGAGAATCTTAAAATGTAAAACTACAGGAGCTGAATTTAAATAGAAAGCTGCAGAGGTTTAAAAAAAAAAGCACACCTCTGGAGAGCACTATTTATCTTATAACTCATTACATGTGCTTGAAATCAAGTCTTATGTCCTCAACTTCAAAATGTTGCTTCCCATATTCTATTGCAGCTCAGAAATTCTTTGCTTGCAATGCCGTGTGTGTGTGTGTGTGTGTGTGTGGGTGTGTGTGTGTGGGTGTGTGTGTGTGTTGGAAAAATCAGCAGCATTTCTGCCTTCTCAGGCCATATTCTGATATCATGAATGTCAGGATTACTAGGATAAAGTCCAAATTCCTCACCCTATTATTCAAAGCCCTGAATCATCTGAACTTTACTGGCAGCTTACTGCCTTCCTCTTACTCTTCTTTTACATACAATGCTCAAATGTTTACTTTCTTTCCTTTCTTTTTTTGAGACAGAGTCTCGCTCTGTTGCCAGGCGCCAGGCTGGAGTGCAGTGGCACGATCTTGGCTCACTGCAACCTCCGCCTCCCGGCTTCAAGCAATTCTGCCTCAGCCTCCCGAGTAGCTGGGACTACAGGCGCACACCACCACGCCCAGCTAATTTTTGTATTTTTAGTAGAGACGGGGTTTCACTATGTTGACCAGGATGGTCTTGATCTCTTGACCTCGTGATCCGCCCAACTCAGCCTCCCAAAGTGCTGGGATTACAGGTGTGAACCACCGCTCCCGGCCTCTTTCAGGTTCTTGAACAAGCCCTATGCTCTGGACCCTCATATGTTGTCCTCTCTTTTTGGAGCACCATTCCTTCAGCCTTTGCCTATTTCCTACTTGTCCTTCAGATGTCAGTTTAGGTGTCACTGTCCACAGGAAAGCTTTCCTACACCCTGGCTTTGGTCTTTTGTTACACCATATGCTTCCCTATCACACATTATTGTACTTCAGTAGCCTCTGTAAATATCAGACTTCTTTTGTAGCTTGTGAACTCTCTGAGTATTGGGCAGTGTCTATTTCTCCACTCTTCACCCAATAACCCTACTGTTAAATTCCCAGTTCCCTCACAGGCACGGGCATTTGATGAATATTTGTTACATAACTGAAAGTACTTTTTCCTGCTAGATCATCTAAGCCACATGCTGTAAATCTCATAATCTTGATATTCTGCAATCTCCTTTCCATCCCCCTACAGGTATCCACTAGAATGTGCTTTTCACTCAAGATATATTTGCAGTCTGCCTATCTTTCGACTGATATCTGCGATATTCACAGTCACTCAAAGTGAAAAAATTCCAAAATTCTTGGTTGTTTCTTTTTCATAACATATTCCATTAAACATCAATTTTTAGATTCTGTTTAATGTAACTATCCTAAGAAGATTTAAAAAGAAGTGGTAAATGAAAGTGTTGCATTCAGTAAAACAAATGGCATTACTGAGCCATGCACCTGTAGTGGTCATACAATTCCTATAGCCTGCCGCCTAGCCATTCCTGGACCCCTTCTTGCTACTACATACACAGTGGTGCATTTTAGAGCTCCTCACTCAGAAGCCAGGGGACAGGAAAGACACACTGTTTTCCAAATGTAACATCACCTGGTTTCAGGGACTGGGAATCACAGTGACACACTGTTTGAGCCAGGTATTGATGTTGAAGAAGCTGCTGCTCAGGATGGCAGTCCCCTCTCACCTGTGGTTTCACGTTCCTGGGTTTCAGTTATCAGGTCAACAATGGTCCATATGTATTAAGTGGAAAATTTCAAATAAACACTTTAATAAGTTCTCAATTGTGTGCTGTGCTACATTATGCGATGAAATCTTGCCTCATCTCACTTTGTCCTGCCTGGGATGTGAATCATCCCTCTGTCCAGCATCTCCGTGCTGTAGATGCTCCCTGCCCCTTTGTCACTGAGTGATAGATTCCGTTATCAGATCGACCGTCACGGTTTTACAGTGTTGCTGTTTGAGTCACCCTTACTTTAATTTAAAATCACATAATGCACAAGAGGAGGGATGTTGGCAACTCAGATATGGCAAAGAGAAGCTGTAAAGTGCTTCTTTTTCAGTGAAAGGTAAAAGTTCTTGACTTAAGGAAAGAAAAATAACTGTATGCTGAGTTAGCTAAGGTTGATGGTAAAAATGAATTTCTATCCATGAAGTTTTGAACAGTGTATTGTCATAATTGTTCCATTTTATTATTAATATCAATTTCTTACTGTACCTAGTTTATAAATTAAACTTTATCATAGATGAGAACATATAGAAAAATTTAGTGTATATAGGGCATCCACTGAAAGTGCAGAAATGTTTTCCCCATAAATAAGGGAGACTACCATACTTGGTACACTGATACCATGATATTTTGAGGTTGATGTCTTCGACACTTGAACATTTTGAATGGTTAGGTTTTTAAAATTATTATCAAGTGATCTATGCAATGATATCCTTCCTTTATCTCTGAGTCTTCTATTCCATCATGGTTCTATCTCTATTTCTGAGTGACACTCCAATCTTGACCCCAATCAGTTAGTTGACTAAATACTTCCTTTACTATCTTTTCTGGTCAAAGAGAATAAACAAATACCCATGTTGGATTTCAGATGCCTGCAGGACATCAGATAGAAATAGGTAGTACATGCTGAGCTGTATGATTAAATGCTTCAAAAAGATTGAAGCAGAAGAGTTCAAGTATAAATGTCTTGATCACTGGGGGAAAGAGTGATAAGAAAATGAGTTGGGAACCAAGGAAAGATCATGAAGAACCTCTCTTGTGCAACTGAAGTTTGTACAAGAGAAAAGGAAGCTTCAAAGGATGTTAAGTGGGGAAAAAGAGGGAGTAAGGGTACACTGCTGGAAAGTGATCATATAAAGTAAGCACTAAAAAGTTAATATTGGACTTGTCAC
The DNA here is from genome assembly GCF_001604975.1 of Cebus imitator. Lineage (NCBI taxonomy): Eukaryota > Metazoa > Chordata > Mammalia > Primates > Cebidae > Cebus > Cebus imitator. Next base: position 3,429,496 of record NW_016107528.1, on the reverse strand, counting down.
TCTCTGAATTTAAGAAAAAGTTATAATGGCTTAGAATAGCAGTTGAACATGTGTCTGCTTAGGCTGCTATAACTAAAGACCACAGACTCGGTTCTTAAAACCATAGACATTTATTTATTTCAGTTCCGGAGTCTGTAGTCTAAAGTCCAAGGTCAAGGTGTTGGCTGATTTGTTTTTTGATAAATACCCACTTCCTGGCTTGCAGATGGCTGCTTTCTTGTTGTGTCCTCACATGGTGTGGGAAGCGGGAGTGAGGGGTGTGTGGAGAAAGAGGGAGGGAGGGAGAGAGACAGAGAGAGGGAGAGACAGAGAGAACTCTGTTCTCTCATAAGAGCACTAATTCCATCATGAGGATTCTACCCTCATGACCTCATCTAAACCTAATTATTAATTCCTCCCAAACCCCACCTTCAAATACCATCACATTGGGAAGTAATGCTTCAATGTATGAATTTCAGAGAACACAAACATTCAGCCCATAACATTGTGGATACAAGCATCACCTCCCCTTTTTGATTTCTTTCTTCTAGCTCTCCTCCTTGGAGCTCAATATCCCAGTCTCCCCACAGACCCTTATCAAAGCAGTAACTGGGAGTCGTAAAGCAAGGCTTTTAATGGGCTTATCAGGGGTCCAATTGCTGTGGAGATCAATAGTAGTGTAAGATGCGAAATGTAAGGCAAATTGCAGCAAAATGTTTCAAGTTGGAGGTTGAAAGCAAGGTCAAGACATCAGGTGCTCATTGTTGCTGGATGCTGGCCAGTCTTAGAGTGGCTGCAAGTCATGGAATGTGAACACACCTACAAGCGTGTGTTTAACAAAATCATCTCAGTAGCTACTGTCTGCTTTCCCCCACCCCCAATGTCCTTCCTTTTAAATTGTGTGCATGTGGTTCCTTTTTTAAATGATATAACCCAAACACCAACTGCTGCTTTCAACTGACGCAGACAGATTTTATTAATTTTACCTCTTGTGAACAATTTTTGCTTTTGAGATTTTGAAAAAGAAAAGAAATGCTATAATAAAGAATGCAGATAAGAGGGATTTGTAGGGGAGAGAAAGATACAGTTAGAAGAAAAGAAAGAGGAGGAGGAGGCATATTGATGAGGGAAGGAGAAATGAGAGAGGGAGGGAGAGAAGAGAGGATAGGAGAGGGGATGAAGAATAGAGGGTATGTACAGTAAAAAGAGAAACTTGAATGATGTTCTTCTTTATTCTCAGCAATTGATAAAGAGCTTACAATTAATTTAAAAAGGAAGTCAAGGTAAAAATTAGGTAAAGAATCATTGACTAAATACTTCTTTTATTATCTTTTTCTGATCAAAGAGAATAAACAAAGGTCAAACATTCACGACATCTCTTGTTAAATAAAATTTGTGGGAGTCCATTGATTTGGACTGAGCTTCCGCGCTGGATTCCAACAGAACAAATCCAAATGGAGTCACTCAGGCCAAAGTTTCATGCCACCAAACTGAAATTTGCTGTTTATCTGCAAATTGTTTATTTGACCTTCTAATAAATCACGAGAGAGAGATAATAGCCAAATCCCCAAACAGACCGGTTTTAGCCTGCATGGTAAGGAAGTCCCCTGTGCTTTAGTAATTACAAGGAAAGTCACCTAAAGTGACCTAATGTTAACCAATCCTCTTTGTGTATTATACTATTTTATTGTCCTTGCTTAAGTTGTCTTATAAAAATTGACTGTCTGCCATGCCCAATGGAGTACCTGTTTAAATCTTTAAATGGGATGCTGCCGGATTTATGAATTGCTAATAAAACCACTTCAATCTTTAAACTTAATCCATTGAAATTTCATCTTTGACACTTTGGATAATCAATTATAATGGACAAATGTCAATATATCAGATATTTTACAATATAAACCACCATTCTTAGAGATCATCGGAATTTCCTTTTTTACATTTAAGCTTTTACATTTACATTAGACCACAGTGGCTACAGTGCAGATAAACACATTCAGCGAAATGGCACGGGACTTACTGATGAACTCAGTTGTGTGTGTGGTAGGGAAGGGGTAAGACTGGGAGTGTGGGAAAGAAAAGAGTCTACGGGATAATTGCAAAGTACTTTACAGAGATGAGGAAGACTTACAGAAGAAATAGGTTTGGAGGCTGTATTAGGAATGAGTTGAGCTGTCAATGACACTGATAGTCCACTCATTTCACCTAAAAAGGAGCCTCTAGATACGCTTTTGATGGCTAATGTCAGCTCAATGATGCCATATAGAGATCTCCTCGCTGGTCACTCTTTCTCAGCCACCTTTACCATAGTCTCCTCAATAATTTATCGCCAAAAGGTTGTAAGTTCTAGAAAACTTCTAGATTCTTCCCCTTCCTCCTTTCTTGATTCCCTACTCTGCACTCCCTCTGGTCTCTTCCCAAGAGATGGCATCCATTCTTATTCCTGTAAATACCACCTAAATGCTCATGACTATTAGATTTGCACCTCCAGCTAGGACCTCTCCTCCAAAATCCAAATGTGCACATAAAATGGCAGACTAGATTATTTCTGCTTGGGTCTCAGGACATATTTCAGGAAATGTCAAAATAAACATGTTCAAAACTGAGTTTTGCCCCTGTGGCAAAAATTAGAGACTGACTGAGTCACATTCAATTTTCAACTCCCCTTTCCTTCTTCTGCCCACTCTATGAGGGTACTGAGGTAAAATTCAATTGCCCATGCACTCCTGCACCTGGTGGTGTCTGTGTGACACACTTCTGAGCAATGAGATAAATAGGTATCTCCTGGTGCCGCTCTTTCTCCTCATTTCTTCTTCATGGCTGAAGCACAAATAGAAGGCTTAAAGATTCAGCAGCCATATGGTGGCAATGAGGCAATAGATACGAAGATAAAAGTTGAAACACTAAGGGTGGCAGGGAGAAAATAAAGAGCCTGGGTCTTTCTCTATGGCATCATTGAGCTAATGTTAGCCATCAAATGCCCAACTGTAGCTTCCTTCTCAGGTGAAATAAATGGAACTATCATTGTTCAAGCCCCTGGAGTGTGGTTTTCTATCATTAGCAGCCCAACTCATTCATCTCGAAAAGTACTTAGCAATTATCCCTGTTTAGACTCTTCTCTTTCCCACGCTCTCAGTCTTACCCCTCCCCGACCAAGCACACATGCTGAGTCCGTCAGTAAGTCGTGTGCCATCTCCTTGAAGGAGGGGCAACACTGTCAATGTGCTGCTCTGCACTGCAGCCACTCTAGTCTAACTTAGATGCAGAAGCTTCTTAGCTGCCCTACCCACTTCCATTTTTGCCTCTTTCCAGTCACTTCTCAACCCAGTAAATCTTTTAAGAAATGCTAATGTCATCATCACTTCTCTGCTTAAAACACTTTACTGATTCCCGTTGCACCTATAATAGAGTCAAAGCCACAAACTAAGACTTATGAGAAGCTCATGGTCTCCTATTCCCTCCTTCACCAACCCAGCCGGTGTCACTTCAACCCTTCCTCAGGAAGCTCCATCCACAATGCCTGTCTAAGTTCCCAGAGTACCATATATTCTCTTATGTCCTAGATTCTTTTTACTTGTGGGTCCCATTCTTACCTTTAGCCCATCACATTTATTATAGCTTCCTTCTACCTTCAAGTCTCAGCTTAAGTGAGTCTCTAGTGAGGCCTCCTTTGACCAGCCTATTAAAACCAAAATACTCTTTCCTACTCAACCCCATTGCTTTCAAAAACAGAAAGAATGTTTTATAAAGCACCTACTATTATTTTGATATGTCTCATTCAGGGTCCATTTAGGGATATAGAAACCATATCAGTTTGTTTTGACAGAGAGAATTTAATAGAGATAATTGGCTACACAGACATTGGCAGGATGAGAAAACACAAAGGGGACACAGGCACCACAGAGACAGTAACTGTAGCAATCTTGGCTGAGAGTTACCAGACCTCACAAGAGGAGCCCTGCCAGGCTGGGACTCAGAACTCTGAGGGTGCCACTTGTCTCCTGCACTACTTCAGGCGGGTTCTGGCTGTCAGAGTCTAAAGGAGGGTGCCACCTGGCTGGTGCTGACACTTCTGACAGGTTGCAGGGAAGCTGGTCCTGGGAGTGATGGAAGAAACTAGAAAGCAGCAAACCACCAGCGATGCTGTAATAAACCACATGACAATAATTCCTGTGGGGGCACCAGCGGGAACTGGCAGAAGCAAGTCCCTGTTGCTTCCTGTTGCCTTTTGGACGTCTTTAGTGCGCCCTATTGGTAGAGACTACAATGAATCCACCTGGCATAAGAAATGTTTGCAGAGGCTGAGACCAAGCAATTCAGAGGAGCAAATGAAAGAGTGGATTTAGAGATGAGCTATTCATAGCTTTATTACCAGTATTGTATCCATTTGTTTATTATCTTTTCTTTCCTACTAGGCTGCATGTATTCAGAATCCGTGACTCTCTTTTTATTATTGTAACTCCTCCACCAACCCATGTCCCCCATGTGCACAGCACAATAACCAGTAGACAGAAGACACTCAACAAATATTCCTTGTATGGATGAATAATAGATGAATTTATTAGATTTTTTTCTCAAAACTGCTTAGCAAAATGTACAATTCAATTCTTGTCAGTGGAATATGAGGCTTTTAATGCCTTATGTGATGTTCTAGGCATTTGTGTTAAAAATTGCTAGAACATCACATGAAGCAGTTCCTTTTTATTTAGGTAGGAATTTAAGACATTTTCATATAAATCTACGTAATAAAATGCTGTGGCAACATTCATGTTTAAATGTCCTAAGAATTGAAGAGGCATCAAAACTTCTATCAGAAAATAAAAAGGTAAATGTGGGTTTGGAGTGATTCAGGAGACGCGTGGAAAGCTTATGATCTGAAGCAGACTTGAGAGAGAAGGGAGAAAAGCAAAGCTGTGAAGGCAGGATACGTTTGGCAGGTTTTGGGATGATTCTGATGAAAGCAAAGAAATGAGAGATAGTAGGAGAAGTCATTGGAAAAGTGAATTGGAACCAACTGTGGAAAACCATAAATTTTGGAGTTCAAATTATGGGTATAATGTCTTTTGCAAAGAGGGGGCATTAAAACATTTTAAGCAAAAGAAATGATGTGGCTGCTGGGAATATTTTCTGAAGATAAATCTGGCAATACCGTGGGTAATTGATGGAGTTGGTAGAAACTAGAAGCAGGAAGACCAGTTAGGAGCCTGTGACAATAATTCTGAAACTAGATAAAGATCATGGTAGAAATCAAGGAAAGAGATAACAGGTAACATTTAGAAGGAAGAATCAATATCATATAATACATATTTAATCTGGGGCGAGGAGGGAGGAGAAGATATCTAGAATTAATCCACAGTGATACACATAGGATTCAGAAGGGTGAAGATAGAGCAGAGACCACCTCCTTATCAGAACTTGATTAATAATGACATCAGTACAATAAAAACCACAGTGAATTATTTTTAATATTTTAATTTTTATTTTATGTTCAGGGGTACACGTGCAGGTTTGTTACATAGGAACACGTGTGACTTGGGGGTTTGGTGTAAAGATTATTTCATCACACAGGTACTAAGCATAGTACCAATAGTTTTTGTTTTTTCCTGAACCTCTCCCTCCTCCCACCATCCTCCCTCAAGTAGGTCCCAGTGTCTGTTGTTCCTCTCTTTCTTTCCATGTGTTCTTATTATTTGGCTCCCATTTCTAAGTGAGAATAGGTGGCATTTGATTTTCTGTTCTGTGTTAGTTTGCTAAAGACATGTTTCTGCAAAGGGTATGATCCTGTTCTTTTTTATGGCTGCATAATAGTCCATGGTGTATGTGTACCACATTTTCTTTATCCAGTCTACTGTTGATAAACATTTAGTTTGATTCCATTCCTTTGCTATTGAAAAGTTACAGTGAATATTTATCATCCAATAACAAAAGTCAATATTTTGAAAAGCTAATATGAATCTGGAAGAATGTATATGTCTTCATCTTGAGGAACTTCAGAAGGAAGAGGCTTCTGGAAGTTATAATAGTCAGAAGATGTCTCATTTCCATAGAGATGCTCCTTGAAATTAGACTGCTGTGTGTTTTCATATAATTCCTTATCGGTTTCTCCTTTAGCTTTGGGAGGACCCGCTTCCACATTTTCATAGTTGCTGTGTATGTCATTTCCCCTGACAGCAGATCTGTGGTCTTGGGTTTCAACTGAGATTTTATGCCTTAAGCCAATGATGCGGGGGCCCAAGAATGTTTTAGTACAGACTTTTCTCCTGCTGCTTCTCCTTTGCAAAAACCTCGGTAAGGTAAATCGTGTGACAACATGGTGTTTATAGCGCCAAACACACCCGATTCCACAAACCACTAAGAGTAAAAGAAGCATAATTCCTACAGAAATGGCCGCTAAATTATTTCCACAGCTTTTCAACATTTCTGTACAAACAGTGCTGTTTAGTGGTTTAGTGTTAACCTTAGCAAATTCACAGGAACAGACCAATGTAATTCCTTGTAGCCTAGTATTATTCAAAAAGGAGCTTGGAAGCTCTTTTAGGCATTTCCTTTTCAGATCTGAAAGAACATTATCTGGTAAAGCCCTGATGTGATTAGAGGAAAGAGTGTATATACTTATTTTTGGAAGACGGCTCTCTTCGTGTGTGTTGCTCTTCACATTACAGCCATTAATGTGTAATTGTACTGTATCAGGGGGATTTCATTCCATTCCACTTCCTTTCCTGTTAATGAATCACAAAATGAAGCAGAAATGAGTGGAAGATGACAGCAGAGTAGAAAACTCAAGAAAAAGAAGGTTGAATGATCTGCCATACAGAAACCTGCTATAAATTAAAAATATGTTAATTGCATATTTACTATGTAACATAGAAAAATTACTGATTTTCACCAATGCATTGAACACCAGCATATAGTGAGCTTCTACTTTCAATATAGAATACACTACCTGTTGTGATGAAAGGACAAAGAGTTAGAAAAATCCTGTCTCTGACCAAGCCTGAGTGGTTTTATCACTTAGATATCCACATAGCTTTTGACAATTAGGATAACAATTTTCAGGTGAAAGATAATGTTCTGAGCACATTTAGAAGGAATGGGACACATGCAGACACACGCAATCAACTTCATTACCTGTCACCTCTTCTGTGAAGCCCTGCCTATCCATGTCCTTTCCTTAACCATTGCTTCCTCTGCAATCCTACATTAATGAGTCCATTCTCTATTATAGTGTGATAACCTAAATGAGAGAGAATTGTATGTCTTCTTACTTGGTTAAATGGTCGGCAGGATTCGGGTCATTTCATCTGTATATTCCTAGAGTACAGCACAATACCTGGCACAGAAAATGCATCCAATTAATATTTATTGAATGAAAGAATGCATTTAAAAATGACTCCATATTTCAGCATCTAATGGCTTAACATCATGGTTTAAAACTCAAGGGCGTAGTTTATACTTAAAACATGAAAAGAGATCTTTAAAGTAAACCAATATATTTTCAAAGTCTTCATATCACAGGTTTTCTCATAGCTTTCAGAAAATAACTTTCACCCAAGATTTTACATTGTTTTCTGTTGATGCTTTAAAATGGCAAGGAAAAAAGCAGGGGAGGTGTTCAGCTGGGCTGCATGTTCCATTGTGGTTTTAGCAACAAAACATTATTACTGTATATTTTCAGTCTAGATACAGAAATAGATTCAATAGTGCTTGTGGGGTGATCATCATCATCTATGGAATGTCATTCTCAATAATATTTAGTTAAGAGCTTCAGCTTTTAAACACTGTTACAGGGATTATCTCATTTAATCCTATAGCTGCTATATGTACAAGGTACTCTTTGTATCATCATTTTATAGATAAGAAGAGAGAGTTAAAGAAGTTAACTAACTTCCTTACAACTAAAATGTGACTGAATGAGGATTCAAGTAAAAAGTTCCCCCAAATATTATTTATCCAAATATCTGCAGCGTGCTAATCAGTCACTAAATTTGTATAGATTGATTAGCTCAGAGGTTCTTGAAGGCTGTAAATCATATATTATTTACCTTTGTAATACCAACACCAGCATTAGACACAGAATGACCGATCTATTAAATGTTTATTAATGAATGAAGTAATCTCCTTATAGGCTAATAATAGAAAAATGAAGAAGAAAAATAGACATTCACAAAGTGGTGCTCTGCTTTTAGTGAGTATTCATGAAAAGTTTAATGGTAATGAACTTTCATAAATTTTTCCAAGGTTAGAATATATTAATGTGCAAATATTTAATTTGACATTTTGTGTAACAAAATTAAATAAGATGTGCAGTAATTTATAAAAGTTTTTTGATAAAAATATAGGGACAAGCACCCCAGATGTAGAAACTTTTTAATCTTCTTGGAATTTTGGGGAGTAACATTGAGGTTGAGAACTGTATGGTCGGCCACATAAGCTTTGCAAGCCATAGGGTCCCTCTTGTATAAGGCCAGCCACGCTTACGTTCAAGGGCAAAAATTTAGCCAAATGACTTTATTCATTAGGATCTCATTTTCTGTCTGAAACAGATGAGCACCAATTATCTGCAAGATATTTTACGGTATACATGGTTACTGATTTAAAAAATTATTTGCTAGAATATTTGAAATAAATTTACAAAACAAACTTTAAATATTGATTGAAGTTAATCAACTTTTGGAAAGATACTAGGCTTGCAACAGAAGTGGGGGTGAGGGTTGAGGAATGCTAACTATCGTCCCCTCCACAGCTGCGGATAAGGCAATAAATTGCCCTCTTAACTTTTAAGAAGAAAAGGTATTTTTACCATCTACGTTATTCTGTGTAGAGTAGACATTCTGGCACATCCAAAATATTAAAATTGTTTGTCTAAGAGGTATTTACTGAGATAAAGACAAGAAGACTTTTTACAGAAAAAGAAATGTGTCCTTTTCTTCAAAATAACATTATAGGAAAAAATCCTGTGAGACATAAACAAAGACCTACTGTAATAAAAAACATATTTTAAAAAATAACCCTTCGAATGTAGTTTAACACCTAAACAATGTTTACCCAGTTTGAAAGAAGACTCTGTTTTCATTTTGGAAAGCAGTTCCAACAGAGTTACTAATAATTTAGCATGTTTTTAAAAATTGAAATTTGTTAAGAAACTTCAGGAATTTTCATGTCAGAAAATGCAGTTCTGTTTGGAAACAAGGTAACAGCAAAGCATAATCATATTGTAAAGGAGCATTAATGTTACTCTCAGTTTGTAAATTGGGTTCCCTCCTTATGACTACCTAAGACATTTTTTCTACAAACTGTGATAAGATAAAAATCATTGATTAATTAAATACAAACTTGTTTCTGACAGTTTTTCATTACCCAAATACCTTAAATCAGGTTCTTACTTACCTCTAGATTGGTGTGTCAAGCTCTCTCTTTTGTTCTTTTGGTTATGTTTTAAACATGCATCGGCTTAGAACTTGTTCCTCTTTTGTCACTTTGGTCACTTACTTCCTTCTTTCTCTCCTTCTTTTACGTTATTTAATACTTGCAAAGTTTCCTGGCTCTAGAGGAAGTTCGTATCAGATGTAGCAGAATTAAGATAAATGGCCTGAGTTTTTGAATAAGGAAGTCTGGCCTTTCACCTTTATCAGCAATAATTTTTTAACTGTGTCAGAAAATAATATGTAAAGCCTATGTATTTATTTGGGCCATATTTGCAGTTCCCACTTTATTATTAATAAAAATCATTTCACTTGTATTTTAATTCTTTTTAAAAAAGAAATATTTTAAATGTGGTAACACATAGGTCTTGAGTTTTTCATTATTATTATTTACTTGTTTTGCTAGACCAGTCCTCTCTTCAAATATTAATATTATGTACAAATGCTCCCAAGTTATAGCCATACTGATCAAATCAGTGTCCCAATTTGGGTTCAAAAAATGTTAACGCTCTTTTAAATTTATTAAGTAAAAATTTCCTAAGGTATATTTTGAGGCCCATTACCTATGGGGTATGTTAGTAGCTCTTCTATTAAGTAAATGTGGGGAATACTGTGTCCCTGGAGATTCATGGGTATATCAGCATGGTAAAGGCTCTCAGTAGTCCTACAGCAAGCAAAAAAAAAAAAAAAAAAAAAAAAAAAAAAAAAAAAAAAAAAAAAAAAAAAAAAAAAAAAAAAAAAAACACTAAACTAAATAAGAAAAAGAAATTGTTTAACTTTGCTTAATAATAGTAGTCAGTATGTTCTTAGCACTAAGTACTCCAAACCTTTTGTGTAATACTCAGCAAATCTTGGCAATAACCCTATAAGGGAGAAAAACTGTTAGTCCTAGTTTACAGAAGAGGAAATAGAAGCACATAGAAGTAAAATAATCACTTGCCTGACAGAGCCTGCAGTGTGCCCCCAGCACCTGTGTGCTAAACTGCTGCACTGGCTGCCTTGCTAGATTGAGTAACGTGTTTCCCACACAGAAACTCTTACTAACAGCATCTCTTGGACTCCAACTCCATGGGAACACACACAGTGGGAGATCCTGAATTACACAAACTACAGATGAATTCGACAGATGAGATGACAAAGTAATGGAAAATTTGTCTTTTAAGTTGTATTGGAACTTTTTGAACCACAAAGGATTAACTTTGCATAAGGTGGTTTTAAAAAAGAGGATTTAGTTACTGAAATAACTACTGGACATTGGAAGGACAGGACGTATTATCAATCCCTGTTGAGCACTGACATTATGCCAGGCATTGTGCTAAGTGATGAGGATGCAAGAGTGAATAAGCTCCCTGCACCACCTACAACCGAGTGGGAGGCTGCTGCACCCACAGAACATTTCAGATCAAGGTGGTAAGGCCTAAGAAAGACATGATTATGGACAGGGACAGTGGAGATAAAGAAAGAGGCAGCCAGCTCAGAGGGTGCTCAGGGAAGGCAAGACATGAGCTAAGTTTCATAGAATAAGGTGTTAAGGCAGAATAGGGGTGTCCTGAACAAAGATCTCATAGTGAAGGAAATTATGAAGTTGTGAAGTTATGAACTTGATGTGCTCCACCAGTATGTTTAACTGCAGTATTAGCCACCCCTTCAAATAATATACACACTCTCCTGCCTAGGCACACATCTGCAAGAAAAGCAATTTATACAATGTTTCTGTAAAATTATGTGATTTTCTCTAGAAGGCAGGACGACTGATGCTCATTCATGTTTTGCCCTTTGAACTTAATCAAAACCACAATGAGATCATCTCACGCCAGTTAGAATGGCAGTCATTAAAAAATCAGGAGACAACAGATGTTGGAGAGGATGTGGAGAAATAGAAACGCGTTTACACTGTTGATGGGAGTGTAAATTAGTTCAACCATTGTGGAAGATAGTGTGGCAATTCCTCAAGGACCTAGAACAAGAAATACCATTTGACCCAGCAACCCCATTACTAGGTATATACCCAAAGGATTGTAAATCATTCTAATATAAAGACATATGCACACGTATGTTTATTGCAGCACTGTTCACAATAGCAAATACTTGGAACCAACCCAAATGCCCATCAGTGATAGACTGGATAAAGAAAATGTGGCACATATACACCACAGAATACTATGCAGCCATAAAAAAGGATGAGTTCATGTCCTTTGCAGGGACATGGATTAAGCTAGAAACCATCATTCTTAGCAAACTGTCACAAGAACAGAAAACCAAAGACCGAATATTCTCACTCATAAGTCGTTGTTGAACACATGGACACAGGGAGGGGAACATCATACACTGAGGCCTGTTGGGAGGTGGGAGGATAGGAGAGGGATAGCATTAGAAGAAGTACCTAATGTAGATGACAGTGTGATGGGTGCAGCAAACCACCATGGCACGTGTATACCTATGTAACAAACCTGCACATTCTGCACATATACCCCAGAACTTAAAGTATAACTATAATAATAATAATACAAGAAAGAAAGAAAAAAAGTTGTTTAACCCCTGATTAGTTTTTCTATGGATAAATAAAATGGAGGGATATTGTCTGGCCCTCTCGTCAAACAGAATTTTTTTTTGAGGTAATAGATATAACTATTCTTAAAGTTTATAAAAGAAATGCTGTATATATTCAAAATAGAATTATTGGATGATTATTAGTAGTAGGGATTAGGTTTTATGTCTTGAATTCTATATTGTCCTACTTCCCAATCTTTGGCCGCACATAGTACATTTTTTATTGTCTTCTTTGAGCTCCTTTTTAATCACAGCAATTATGTCTAGGTTTCCTTTCCCTGATTTTTCTTCTACAGTTATATGGTTTGGGTAGTAAAGGGCTTAGGAGGCAGTTTATTGTTCTAGAGTAATTTGGACCGGATCCTTCATCTAAGTAAATCTTCCTCTCCTATTAATTGATGTTAGTAACCACTTTGCCTGCTTGTGATTTAAGTTCCTCACAATTTCTGTGTCAGTTGGTATCTATTTCTTTTAACCCATGCCCTTTTTCGCATACTTGAACTGAGTATATTAGTGATGGTAAAAATGAACAAGTGTTGTGCACGTGAATTTTATTTGAAAGCTTGCTAGACAAAAAGCATCTTTCTGGCTATTCTGGAAGAAGCCCCCAAACCCCATGCGACTTGTTAAGGTATTAGGGAAATTTACATTTCAGCATAAGGCATTACGTTACCTGGGAAAGGTAATATATTTAGTAGCTAACAAACTGATTAACACTGATCAGTTTATGGGACTAACCAAAAAGGAGCTAGAGTTTTAAAAGAATGTGTCAGTACCTTCCAACTAGAAGTTTTACACTCTGTGGCCCAAAGAGTTAGAAAAATTTTAAAGGGCCAGGTGCAGTGTCTCACGCCTGTAATCCCAGCACTTTGGGAGGCCTAGGCAGGTGGATCACCGGAGGTCAAGAATTCGAGACCAGCCTGATCAACATGGAGAAATTCCCCTCTCTACTAAAAATTCAAGATTATCCAAGCATGGTGGCATATGCCTGTAATCCCACCTACTCGGGAGGATGAGGCAGGAGAATCGCTTGAACCCAGGAGGCAGAGGTTGCAGTGAGCCGAGATCGCGTCATTGCACTCCAGCATGGGCAACAAGAGCAAAACTCCGTTTCAAAAAANAAAAAAAAAAAAAAAAAAAAAAAAAAAAAAAAAAAAAAAAAAAAAAAAGAAAGAAGAAAGAGCAGCTAAAGATGAAGAGAGAAAGCATGAATAGAAAGAGGTAAAAATAAAATTGCTTTAATTGCATTTTTGCTTTAGTTATGCCTAGGGCCAATCCCATTAGCAGCTGGCAAACTTAAATCACGTAATTTGTAGAGTATAGGGGATGGATTTTACTGAAAGGGATCTCAGATACTAGTCAAGAGATTCATTCCCAAACTTGAATGTTTACCAAAATCATTTATGAAGTTTTAAACAAATATGTAAATTTCTAGGACCTCAGGGATTCTGCTTCATTAGGTCTGGAGTGGGGCCCAGAGATTTTTATTTTAAAACCTTAGAACAACATCCAGGAATTTATGGGTAGGAAAAGGGGATATTATACAGACTATGAGGGGAGAGATGTTTACACTTTATTTCACAGTCTCTTGTGTTATTTGATCTTTTCCATTAACATGTAGCACTATTATAACAAACTTTAAAGCCTCCGCAGGTGATTCTGATTTGCAGCCATGTTTGAGAACCATTGACAGAAATGAACACCTGGCTGAAGTGCAGATAAGTGATGTGATTCAATCCATAGCCTTTAGCTTAGAAAGCAGAAGCCTGGTCTGGATTTAAAAATCCAGTCCCTTCATTCTGACCCAGCACTTCTGTTGTACCACAGCACTATCTCAGTGAGGAATAGATGAGAAAGGAGTCCTTAGATGTCCCCTTCAATTGTCTATCTTTTTTTCTTCTTCTTCTCACATCATGAGGAGTTGGGAAGATGTATGTTTATACACAAATAACAAAAAGTTGGGGAGAAGGAAAAGGGAGAGGAAAATCCATTAGGGGTCCCACAGGAATGAACTAAGAAAGGCATAGCCCTATTGGTGGACCCTTTGAAGACATGAAATTCTTCACCTGGATCACTTCTCTGGCCTAAAATGATAAGCGTTGTTATGATTCATTTGACAAACTTAGAAAGGTTAAATTATGGTCTGGGACTAAAAGAGAAGACATCGAAAGCAAAAGTAAAAAGACCCAGGAATTCCATTCATTGAGTGTACACAGTCAATAGAAATAAGTATCACTTCTCTTTATAACGGCTTTAGGCATAATAACTCAAAGCTCTAGAAATAACCCAAAGTTCCATCAATAGTAAAACGAGTGGGTAAAGAGCATGGTAAATTTATGTGATGGAATACTACACAGCAATGAAAAAGAACAAACTATATTCCTAATATGAAGCTTACAAGCAACGCAGAATTAAAGGAGCCACATACACAATAGTATATACTGTATGATTCCCTTTATATGAGATCAAAATCACATAAAGCTTATCTATGGATATATGACAGAGGTCAGAAGAGCTGTGGTTACTACAGATCTGGTGGTGCACGAGGGAGCCTTCTTGGATGCTAGAAAAGTTCTATATCTTGATCTTTGTGGTGGTTATGAGATGTATTTTATGTAACCGTTCATTAAGCTGTCCATTTAAAATTTGTGAACTGTATATAAATTGTATCTTGATTAAAAAAGATATTGGGAATAAATAATAAAAGAATTCTTTCATGTTATAACAATGGAGATAATTATATATATTTTTTATTCTTTCAGATTACCATATTCTTTGGCCAGCTGGTCTACTAGTTTGAGGGAAGGAATTCTTTGCTAAATTTGAGGTAGACTTTAAACTATTTGAATTCTAAATTTATTTGGAACTTCCCGAGCCTCAGGCTTGGTGAGGCCGGCATGAAGATGAATTATTAATGAGTTATTAATGAATCTTGAGCTTCAACCCAGTGAAAGCAAAGGGTCCTATTTTCTGAGATAAAAAATATGATCACACATACTTTGACATACTCACAGGATGTGTTCCCTCAAGATTATGTACAACCTAAAAACACATAGGTATAAAGCAATTTATACCTATTTGTTTTTCATCTTGATTAAGTAACACAACTGTGAATCTTCTTTCTTTGTCCATGAGGTAGCAATGGATGGGGTTATCCCTGAGGCTCCTTCAAATCTACTAAGTACAGATGAAAAAAATGGTCGTCAGAACAGAATGTTTGAAATTGATTTTCGTGTTTAGTGTATACTTCCCTTTAGTCCAACTCTTTTTGTTTTTTGCATAAGTCTTTCCTAATTGCTATGCAAATCAGATAACAAGGCATGAGGCTTGCTTCAACTTTAGTTGAACAACACTGCCTCTTCTTCCTTTATTATTTCCCCTTTTATTTTTTCAGATAAAACTAAATGCACATTTTGAAGAAATCAAATAACCATTTAATATGAAAATAAATTGAAACATTTTTCTTCTTCGTGAATACAACTGAAAATTGCATCATTCAGTATGCCTATATCAGATACACCATTTATCTCAGACTATGTATAAAATTTCACAAGTCATATAACCCATAAACTATTATAATGGGAAGATTTTTTGTTCATTTGAGAAGAGTACTGTGAATTAGTACCTAAGACAGCAACTTAGTCATTGTTTGATTCTGCTAACTTCTTCAGTAAATGTTGAAAGGCCTAGTATAACATATTATTATTATTTTTTTTAGACAGGCTCTCCCGCTGTACCCAGACTGGAGTGCAATGGCATGATCTCAGCTCATTGCAACCTCTGCATTTGAGGCTCAAATTGTCCTCCTGCCTCAGCTTCCTAAGTAGCTGGGACTACAGGCATGAGACACCGTGCCTGGATAATTTTTATAATTTTTGTAGAGAAAGGGTTTCACTTTGTTGCCCAGGCTGGTCTAGAACTCCTGGATTCAAACGGTCTGCCCACTTTGGTCTCCCGAAGTGCTGAATTACAGGCTTGAGCCACTGCACCTGGCCACATAGTATAATTTTTAAATAACTAGCTATGTTTTGAAATTGTGCATGTAGTCAGGTTAGATGAGAAAACTACTGGATTCATAGAAATTTTCTTCCATGGACAGTGTCAATCACTATTACCATTTCAAAACTGGCTGCATTTGGGGGCTACCTCATTAAAGGAAAATACTACCCTAAGCCCTTTGCTTTAAGATCCTGCATGATCTCAAGTGTACACTGATTCTGAGAATCAGTGAAAAGGAGGCAGGGAGAAGTAACAGCTTTAGATCCATTCTTTTTACAGAATGGGATGGTGCCCTGCATAAATCTATTTCAATAAGGAGAAGTAGAGGGTGAAGAAAATAAGAAAACAAACACTCAAAGAATGGGTGGGGCAGGGGACCTGTCTAAATGGGTCCTCATAATCAGGCCTCCGCCTTTTATTCTTCCATGGGAAACATGCTTTGAAAGCCAATTTATGTTTAGATGAACACTGATTAACATTCACCCAGAACTTGAGAGCACTGGTGTAGGGCATTAATGGTTCATGACCTCAGGTAAGACAATGTGATGCTGCTGCTAAACCTGCTCTCTGCTTACACGTAGATATCACCTTCTCCTTGGACATGTTAACTATAGATTAGGCTAAAGTCACAATGTTCTTTCTTAAGAGACGTTATCACTTACCATGATATTTTTCTTTTATTAATTTATTAGAATTTTAAGTCTATCTCTGCGTTGTTCTCAGAGTATATTTCTATCTCTGACATTGATTAATTTGGGCCAGTCATTCAGTCACAGAGAATCTCAATTTCCTCATCTGTAAAATTGATTTTAAGAAGTCAATGATTCTTAGGTTCAGTTGCTCATTGGAATCTCCTGAAGAATTTTTTAAAATATGGATGCTTAGATTCCAGACCATAAAAATTAAAGCAAAATCTCCGAGGGTGTAACTCAAGCATTAGTATTTTTTTTTGAGACCGAGTCTTGCTCTGTCACCCAGGCTAGAGTGCAGTGGCACAATCTCGGCTCACTTCAACCTCCACCTCCCAAGTTCAAGCAATTCTCCTGCCTCAGCGTCCTGAGTAGCTGGGATTACAGATGCCCGCCACCACACCTGGCTACTTTTTGTATTTTTAGTAGAGACCGAATTTCACCTTCTTAGCCAGGCTGGTCTCAAACTCCTGACCTTGTGATCCACCCACTTCGGTCTCCCAAAGTGCTGGGATTACACATGTGAGCCACTGTACCTGGCCAGCATTAATATATTTTTTAAAAGTTCCCTGGGTATGTAGATGTCCCCTGCTAGCCAGTATTGAACACTCAGAGCTTTCTTGAACTAATATTCTGTGACTTTCTGCCCTATCCTCTTCAGCAAACCACCTAACTCTCTACTTTGGGTTTCTTCACATGAAAAGGGAACTTGAGAGACAGTGTTGCAAGAGAAAACAATCTGCAAAGTGCTTAACGTTCATCAGAGGAATATGTATCACTAGAAAGAAAGAACCCAGGGCTGGGTGTGGTGGCTCATGCTTGTAATTCCAGCACTTTGGGAGGCCGAGGTGGCTGGATCACCTGAGGTCAGGAGTTCAAGACCAGCCTGGCCAACATGGTGAAACTCCATCTCCACTAAAAATAT
>NW_016107528.1:3410493-3411698 GCF_001604975.1 Cebus imitator | reverse complement strand
AAAAGAAAAGAAAAAAAAAGAAAAAGAAAGAACCCAGTAATTTGTATACTGGCTAAAATATTACTAATAATTCACATTTATTGGGTGCTGAAAATATGGCAAACATTTCTCTATTGCTTTACATGGGTTTTCTTTTTTAATCCCCACAACAAGCATACGGATGAGTATTATTCCCGAGTTTGGAGATGAGGAAACTGACAGATCAGTTGAATTACCAACCCAAGTTTATATGGCTTATGCCAGGGCTTAAATTCCAACTTAGATCACAAAATTTGAGTCTAGAGCCTGTGCTTTTAACCTCGGCAGTACTGTGAACTACCTTATTATTTTTACTTTGTTTATCTAAATTCCTGTGATGAAGTCCCAGATTAAAATCTGTTTTATTCCAAAGGAGATAAAGTCAAATTCCTACTTATCTCACACCATCTGATCTGAGCTAAAGACAGTGCCCTGACTGTGGAATATTGATGGACTAGAACAGAGCTCTTGCCTAGGTTTTGGAAACCATGAGAGGTTTTAAGAAGTAATTGAGGAGCTATAAAAACGAGAGGCTAAGCTGTAAGATCATGAAGCTCATGATTAGAATTTTTCTTCCCTACAGTTCCCAGTTGGGGAGTGACATGCTCAAAACAGGGCTTAAGAATAGCGACCCTTGTTACTATTATGCAGAATGATGGAAATGACCTCATGGTTACCTCTGACTGGACTTAGTGAGTGGCTTCAAATTAGAGGTGGCCCATGTCCCCGCATATGCAAGGACATGTCTGTACTCCAGATCACACCATCTCTTCCCTGAACAACTGCAGTAGCCTCTTCCTGGTCTTCCTACACTGACGATCCTGCAATACTTCATCCTTCAGCTGATAGAGTCGTATTTCCCAAATTGTAAACCAGATCACATCAGCACCCTGCACAAGGCCCTTTACTGACTACCTATAGTCTTAGAATTAAACCCTGACCCCTAATACAGGCTATAAAGCTCTCCATGCTCTGGCAGCTGCCTCTTGCTATGATTTCCTGCTGTGTCCGCCCCAGATCTCTAGCCTCCTGTCACCCCTACACATGCTGTCACTCACTATCACACCTACACATGCTGTTCCTCATTGTTGCCGTTACACATGCTGTCCCTCACTGTCACTCCACATATTCTGTCCTTCACTGTCACCTCTTCACATGAGCCCCTCACTGTCACCTCTGCACATGCT
>NW_016107528.1:3389413-3408299 GCF_001604975.1 Cebus imitator | reverse complement strand
AAAAAAAAAAAAAAAAGAATTTGATCAT
The DNA here is from genome assembly GCF_001604975.1 of Cebus imitator. Taxonomy (NCBI): domain Eukaryota; kingdom Metazoa; phylum Chordata; class Mammalia; order Primates; family Cebidae; genus Cebus; species Cebus imitator. The sequence continues at coordinate 3,408,271 of NW_016107528.1, read as the reverse complement.
CTAAGTGTGTGCTTGTAAATTCTTTTGGGAATCTAGATAGACACCAAGTGTAGGAGTGCAGGCTCAGCTAATACAGAAATGGCAAGATCTCCACTCTTTGATGAGGCTCTCAGGAGGAGAGAATCCACACTGAGCCATGAGACCAGCTTGTTGAGAACTTACAAAGTCCCTTCTGGGGGGCTCAGATGTCATTGGAACAGGTGTGGAAAGTGCCATGAAAAATACCCAGCTTGTCTGGCAGCTAGCAGGGCTCTAGAGTGGACCAGACACTGGATGGCTGATGGAGACAGACAAGGTCAGAGCCAGGGTTGTTACATATTTTCTGCTCCTAAGTATGGCCTTTAGGGTTGGTCCAAAAAAAAAAAAAAAAAAAAAAAAACCATTTCTGTAGAGGGAGGAGGGTTTTCAGCTGATCCAGGCAGAAGATTGTCAAGATAAGACAATTGTAGGCAGGTATAGGGGCCAGGCTCACTGGGATATTCTGTCCTTAGGTTTAAAAAAGGTGCAAAGTTAGCTTGAATAGGGTGCATTATTTGCAATAAAAAGCTGTCTGATACCCTATGCTTTGATTGATTGATTCATTTAATATTTATTCAGTTTTATACTTTGCCTCTAAATTGTCTTTAGGAAGGGTTTTATTGGATACATATAAATTCTGTTTGAGCTCTTTTGTTTCCAGGGACAGAGCCACAACTCAAACTGACTTACACAAAGTGGATTTTCTGACATATCTAACTGAGGAGTCTATGTGCTAGTTTCATTGGCAATCTTATTTCTCAAACTGCCTGGTGAATACATGGGTATTCATTATAATACTCCTCTTGGATATCTGAAACATTTCATAATAATTTAACATAAAACAAACATGAAATGGCTGGATCCAGGGTTTCAGAAGTGTCATCAGGTCTTGGTCTCTCCTTCTTTTGGGTGGTTCCCTTTCCTCTAGGAAGCCCCTGCAGCTCCATGCTCCACACACTGGCAGGTTAGTAGCAAGAATGCTTGTCCTCTTTACATTTCCAGAAGTCCTAGAGTTGGCCACTGGCCTGAGCCAACTACTGAAACACCCTGTGGCTTGACATGTGTGATGCTCTGATGAGTTGAGCCAGGCACACACCCACCCTGGGGCTAAGGAATGAGGCCAATCACTCCTCCCTACTCCAAAGCATGGTTTGTCAATGGCTAGCAATGATATTTTGACTATAAGAAGGTGAAGGGATGCTGGACAGGAGAAACACAGGTGACCACTTCAATTCTTGAGGACTGTTTCAAGGGACAAGGGCAAGACAAACAGTTCCCTTAAGAGAGAGATAACAGCCATTTCTCAAGTTGTCTCCCAAATTCTGTTGAGGACCTAAGGCAGCCCCTAAGCAGAATTACTATTAATAAGTCATCAAGAAGTACCAAATTGTCCTATTGGTTGAAGGAAATAATGGATTTATACTTTTGTCAATAAAACTAGTATTGATACTCTCCACTGTGACAAAGACTCTATTCTTGACCAAACTCTCCCCAGGATTTGCTGGGTCTTTTCTCTACTAAGGGCCAACCTTGGCCTATACAGACTGGAACAAACACTAACAGTTTCTCACAGCTCAGGGCCACATCCCTAGGATGACTCTAGTTGCCCCTTAAATTGCTTGCCTGAAAAACCTCAAAGCTACCAAAAGAATTCACTGTTTGTTCCAGCTAACACCTGAAGATGGGGCCCTTGTCTCCCAGTCTCTATGGAAGGGTAGGAGCTCAACCTTGATAATGTCAGTAGCAAACTCAGATGGGTTTCACATGGACCAACTTCCCTATTCCTACTTTTTGTAATTTTTTCCCTTTCCTGATTCTATGGAGCCTCTGCTCACTCCCTCCTTATTCCCTCATTCTCCCTTTAAGATGCTGAATTACCTTTGTACAAATAGAACTTGACCTCAGTTCATGCTGGGCTCCTTTTCTCATTGTGATAATATATTACTGATTAAAAATCTGTGTTTTTAATTTTACTAGTGCCAAGTGTTGTTTATCTTTGACATCTATATCACCTGCAAGGAAAAAAAAAATGCTACTGTAGAAGGTAAGTGCCAGCATGTTTTGGGAGCAAATGTTCTAAAACCGAAACCTGGAGAAGGCTGCCCTCTACTGCTTAAAAATCTTGGTTTGGCAATGTGTGTGTGTAGTTTTGTTTTTGTATTCGTTTTTTTTTTTTTTAAATTTCTCACCCCCTATTTTTGTACGCATGCCCAGTTACTAATGTCTTTGTTATAAACATGACTTCTATGCAACTGATCTTTAGAAACTGTCATACTCTTGACCAATACAACTAAAGTAAGATCGAACGGCTGATCCTTCTAGCTTCTTTGCTCGGCTATGAATAGACTGCCTGAAGGTTCTAGTCTATAATTTAAAAGGACATCTCTATAAGCATTTAAGACTGACTAAACAAACTGAAAAAATATTGAGTTCGTCCATATAAATGCAATAAACTCTTCCTTTACATTAGAGTACCAAGAGAACTTGTTCATGACATTGTTTGTCTGCACCTTCTTCGATTTTTTTTCTTTGGTGAGGGTGAGGAGCCTTTATTTTGAATATATATATATATATATATATATATATATATATATATATTTCTTCCTTGTTTACTATAGGAAACTGGACAAATATCAATACTTCACCTTGAAGTATTGATACAATTTCGCTTTAGGAACTCATCAGAAAGCTAAGATGGGCAATGATCCTGAAGTGGCCCTCTCTCCAACTCCCCTATTATGGATTTCTTGGCAAGCTCTTCCAAATAGTTCCTTCACTCCTTCTCTGCTCTCCACCCAAATAGCTATTCTCAGCACATGACTTCATTTTGTGCTTTACTGAGAAGATGGTCACCTTGTGGTGGAAGCTCTGGCTCCTTCTTTCCTCTCCAGCTATCTCCAAAATCCTCTTCTCATTGCCAGCTTCAGAGAACAGCCGTCTTCATTGTCCCAAAGGTGAATTCTTTTCTTTTGCCCAGCCCCCCAGATTACATCAATAGTCCTCAGTTTTCAATATCTTGAAGTGCTTTTTCTATTTTAACTGGTTAAAATAGATCTTGCTAGATAATATTTTAGATAGTGTTCTATTTTCCTCACCATCACTCCTCAACTTCTTGAATGACTTAAATAGGCTGTTCACTCTGTTCTACTTACAAAAACTGCACTGACACAGATTATCCTCTAATCATTGTTCTCTTTGACCTTCCTGCAACGTTTGACACTTTATTTCCTGGAGTCTTTTCTGCCATCTCTTCTGATTCTCTTTTTATGCCTTTGACATTTTTTGTCTCTTCCTGTCTTCTAACTCATAGAACTTTACACGTTTTGTTTACTGGACTCTCTAATAAAATACTTTTGAAAATTATGTACCACTTCATACACTTTTTTTTTTTTTTTTTTGAGACGGAGTTTCACTCTTGTTACCCAGGCTGGAGTGCAATGGGGCGATCTCGGCTCACCGCAACCTCCGCCTCCTGGGTTCAGGCAATTCTCCTGCCTCAGCCTACTGAGTAGCTGGGATTACAGGCACGTGCCACCATGCCCAGCTAATTTTTTTGTATTTTTAGTAGAGACGGGGTTTCACCATGTTGACCAGGATGGTCTCGATCTCTTGACCTCGTGATCCACCCGCCTTGGCCTCCCAAAGTGCTGGGATTACAGGCTTGAGCCACCGCGCCCGGCCCCACTTCATACACTTTTAAGTTGGCATGTACATTTTATTATAAGATTAAAGAGTGATATGGTTCGGCTGTGTCCACACCCAAATCTCATCTTGAATTGTAGCTCTTATAATTCCCATGTGTCCTGGGAGGGACCCAGTGGAAGGTAATTGAATCATGAGGGTAGGTCTTTCCCATGTTGTTCTTATGGTAGTAAATAAGTCTCCCAAGATCTGATGATTTTATAAACGAGAGTTCCCCTGCATGTACTCTCCTGCTTGCCAGCATGTAAGACATGACTTTGCTCCTCATTTGCCCTCTCCCATGATTATGAAGCCTCCTCAGCCGTGTGAAACTGTAAGTCAATTAAACCTCTTTTCTTCATAAATTACCAGTCTTGGGCATGTCTTTATTAGCAGTTGTGAGAACAAACTAACACAGTAAATTGGTACTGGTAGAGTGGTTGCTGCTATAAAGATACTTGAAAATGTGGAAGCGATTTTGGAATTGGATAACAGATAGAGGTTAGAACAGTTTGGAGAGCTAAGAAGACAGGAAAATGTGGGCATGTTTGGAAATTCCTAGATACTTGAAGGACTCAGAAGATAGGAAGGTGTGGGAACGTTTTGCACTTCCTAAAGACTTGTTGAATGGCTTTGAGCAAAATGCTGATAGTGATGTGGTCAATAAGGTCCAGGAGGAGGTGGTCTCAGATGGAAATGAGGAACTTCTTGGGAACTGGAGTAAAGGTCACTCTTGCTATGCAAAGAGACTGATGGTATTTTTCCTCTGCCCTAGAGATCTGTGGAACTTTGAACCAGAGAGAGATGATTTAGAGTATCTAAAAGACACTTAGAAATTTCCAAGCAGTGAAGAAGCATTCAAGAGAAAGCAGATCATAAAACTTTGGAAAATTTGCAGCCTAATGATGTAATAGAGAAGAAAAAAACATTTTCTAAGGAGAAATTCAAGCTGGCTGCAGAAATTTGCATAAGTAACAAGGAGCCAAATGTTAATCACCAAGACAATGGGAAAAAATGTCTCCAGGGCATGTCAGAGAGCTTTGTAGCCACTCCTCCCATTACAGGCCCAGAGGCCTAGGAGGAAAAAATGATTTCCTGGGCTGGCCTCAGCACCCTCTTGTTGTGTGCAGCCTAGGGAATTGGGTGTCCTGCATCCTAACATGGATAAAAGACACAAAGGTCCAGCTTGGGCCATGGCTTCAGAGGGTGCAAGCCTTAAGCTTTGGCAGCTTCCAAGCAGTATTGAGCCTGGGGGTGTACAGAACGTCTGACTAGATTTCAGAAGATGTATGGAAGCTCCTGGATGTCCAGGCAGAATTTTTTTGTAGGGGTCAGGCCCTCATGGAGAACCTCGACTAGAGCAGTGTGGAAGGGAAATGTGGGGTGCAAGTCCTCACACAGAGTCCCTACTAGGGCACTGCCTCCTGGAGCTTTGAGAAGAGGGCTGCTATCCTCCAGACCTCAGAACAGTAGATCCACTGACAGTTTGTACCATGTGCCTGAAAAAGCTGCTGAAACTCAATGCCAGATGAGAAAGCAGCTGGGAGGGGGGCTGTTTCCTGCAAAGCCACAGGGTGGAGCTGTCCAAGGCTGTGGGAGTCAACCTCTTGCACCAGGATGATCTGGATGTGGGACATGGAGTCAAAGGAGATCATTTTGGAACTTAAAAGTTTAATGACTGCCCTATTGGATTTTGGACTTACATGGGCCTGTAGCCCTTTTTTTGGATAATTTCTCCCATTTGGAATAGCTGTATTTACTCAATGCCAGTACCCACATTGTATCTGGGAAGTAACTAACTTGCTTTTCATTTTACAGGCTCATAGACAGAATGGTCTTGTCTTGTTTCAGATGAAGCTTTGGACTATGGACTTTTGAGTTAATGGTGAAATGAGTTAAGACCTTGAAGAACTGTTAGGAAGGCATGATTGGTTTTGAAATGTGAAGAGGTGAGATTTGGAAGAGGCAAAATAATATGGTTTGGCTGTGTTCCCACCCAAATCTCATCTTGAATTGTAGTTCCCATAATTCCCACATGTGCTGAGAGGGACCCAGTGGGAGGTAATTAAATCACAGGGGCAGGTCTTTCCCATGCTATTCTCATGATAGTGAATAAGTCTCACAAGATCTGATGTTTTTATAAGGTGCAGTTTCCTTGCACATGCTCTCTTGCCTGCTCTCATGTAAGATATGAGTTTGCTTTTCATTTGCCTTCCACCATGATTGTGAGGCCTCCCCAGCCATGTGGGACTGTGAGTCAATTAAACCTGCTTTCTTTATAAATTACCCAGTCTCTGATATGTCTTTATTAGTAGTGGGAGAACTGATTAATATAAAGAGCAACAAAAAATGTATCTGATGTGGTGAAAATTATATATGCCTCTTAAATATAATTTTCCTGAAAACAATGTGGAGATGCACCTTCAGTTTATGAACAATTTCCACTGTATAATTTAATTGACAAACATAACCTTCATTGTCAAACTAATCAATCAGAAAATACGACTTTGTGTTTCAACTAAAACAAATGTGTTAATATCTATAACTGTGACAAACATATTGTTGCCAAATTTCGTGCTGGTGGGGGGAAGAAAGGATTAACAACAACAACAACAACAAAACAAAACAAAACAAAGAATAAAGCAGGAAGTCTTGCTATGGGTTTGTCACTCAGAGGAAGTAAGAGCCATGCACTTTGATATTTCTTAAAGAAGCTCTGCAGTCTCAAATTTTCCCTTTGTTCTGGGGGTTCCAGTGGTGTTTATAGCTGGTGAAAATTCACCAGAGAAAACTTTCGTATATTTCAATGAATAGATGGATGAATGACTGGATGGATGAACTGATGTATGGGTAGATGAAAGGTATGCTCTCCATTTTTAAAATGAAAGAAGGATAACCATGGAAAAGAAACTGGAAAAGGAGAACAAGTAGACCTGTGGTATCAACAGATTAGTTTCAGAAAAGAATATGTAACAGCCGAAGTATCTGTAAATTGATTCCCTTAGACATCTCTGTGGAGCCCAGTACTCTTTGAAACATTTTCAGGGGTATGCATAGCTTCATTTGAAGGGAATTTTCTGCAAAAATAGTTTATTTCTCTTTTTTCAGCCCAATCTCTGCCTCCTGGGTTCAAGCAATTCTCCTGCCTCAGACTCCTGAGTAGCTGGGAGTACAGGCATGCACCATCTTGCCCAACTAATTTCTGTATTTTTAGCAGAGATGGGGTTTCACCATGTTGGTCAGGCTGGTCTCAAACTCCTGACCTCGCGATCTGCCCACCTGAGGCTCCCAAAGTGCTGGAATTACAGGCATTAGCCACCGCATCTGGCCTCTTGTTCTTTTCTCTGTATTTTTTTTCTTGGGGAATTGACTCTGTTTCAGAAACCTAATTATCACCTCTAGGTAAAACTCAGAAATCTACTGATTCTTTCCCGCATTTAAAAGCACCAATGCCTGTCTGCAATGGCCCAGGCCTGTAACCCCAGTACTTTGGGAATCTGAAGCAGATGGATTGCTTGAGGTCAGGGGTTTAAGTTCAGCCTAGCCAACATGGTGAAACCTTGTTTCTGCTAAAAATACAAAAATTAGCTGGATGTGGTGGTGTGTGCCTGTAATCCCAAGTACCTAGGAGGCTGAGACAAGAGAGTCACTTGAACCTGGGAAGCAGAGATTGCAGTGAGCCGAGATCATGCTCCTGCACTCTAGCCTGGGTGACAAGGTGGACTCCATCTCAAAAACAATAAAAAAATAAAAGCACCAACAAGATATTGCTATTTGAACATCTCACATTTAACTGCAGACTTTCATCCCATAGTCAGCATAATAAAATCTGTAATTTTTGTGGAAAGGTGTTCTTCAAGTCCCATCAGCCTGAGATAAAATTTATAGCACCAACAACTTAATTATCTCTTGCTTGAAGCTGCGCTGGAATAAGTATTGCATAGTTTGAATGTGTCCCCCAAAAGTCCTCTGTTGCATCTTAATTGCGACTGTGATAGTATTTATAGGTGGTGCCTTTAGGAGGTGGTTATGTCATGTAGGTACAGCCCCCCAGGCATTAAGGCCCTTATAAAAGCACTTGAGGGAGTAGGTTTGTCCTCTTCTGCCTCTCCATCATGTGAGAACACAGTTTTCCTCCCCTCCGGAAGATGCAGCAACATTGCACCATCTTGGAAACATAGAGTGATTCTCACCAGACACTGAACCTGCCAGTGCCTTGATATTGGCCTTTCCAGTCTCCAGAACTGTGAGAAGTAAATTTCTATTGTTTATAAGTTACACAGTCTGTATATCTTGTTACCGTAGTACAAGCAAACTAACACAAGGACAAAATCCCAATCTTTAAACAGGCCCTTCTGTCTCTGAACAACCTCTGAGTGACTCAAGAATGAGCCTCAGGAAGATGCCGAGTGACTAATAGAAATGTTACTTGTGTGTAAGAAAGGAGGAGAAATAATAAAAGTATATGTATATGAGTATAATATATATACATACAGGTAAGTAAATAGGCAGAGGTATAGTGGTAAATCTGCTTATATTTGCAGGAAAAACAAAACAAAACAAAACTGGAAGGTAGACCAGAAAGTAATAGAAATACTTGCTGGTTGGGAATGGAGGTGGGGACAGATTAAGTGACCAGAAATGAAAGCAAGACTTCTTGGAGTACAATTTTATGCAACTTTGACTTAAGTATGTAAATATTTTACTTATTCCAAAAAAACAATACAATTAAAAATATTAAAAGAAGACACTAACTGTATATCAAAATTTAACATAATCATACAGAATAATTACTTTAGATGAATCTAGAAAATGGTATTCTTTCTGAAAACTCTTGTAAAGCTATATAGTCTAAGGACAGAAAGAGCTTTAAATTCAGTAGTTGTATTGATAATAATGATATTGACATTGTTATTTTGAAATCGGTTTATGTATAGTATATAGATAAAGCAAATAAATGATTGTCACTATTATTATAAAATAAAATTTTCATTTTAAGAGATAGTAAAAACAATCAAAATAATTAAATAAAATTCTATAAGCCAAATTTGAACTGACAAATACCAATTTAAATCCTATTTTAAAAAAAAGTACCTCCTACAGATCTATTGAAAATAAACAGCATGGTGCTGGCATAAGAACAGACACCAATGAACACCAATGACCAATGAACAGAACAGAACACCCAGAAACAAATCCACACGCTTACAGTGAACTGATTTTAGGCAAAAGTGCCAAGAACATACATTAGAGAAAAGACATTGTCTTCAATAAATGGTACTGGGAAAACTGGATATCCATATGTGGAAGAATGAAACTTGATCCCTATCTCTCACCTTATACAAAAATCAAATCAAAATGGATTAAAGACTTAATCTAAGACCTTAAATTGTGAAAATACTATAAGAAAACATTGGGGAAAATCTGCAGGACCTTGGTCTGGGAAAAAATTTCTTGAGTAATGCTCCACAAGTACAGGCAACCAAATAAAAAATGGACAAACGGGGGATCACATCAAGTTGAAAACCTCTGCACAGCAAAGGAAACAATTAACAAAGTGAAGAAACAAATCACAGAATTGGAGAAAATGTTTGCAAACTACCCATCTGACAAGGGATTAATAACCAGAATATAGAAGGAGCTCAAATAACTCTATAGGAAAAAAATCTAGTAATCCGATTTAAAAATGGGCCAAATATTTGAATAGACATTTTGCAAAAGAAGACATACAAATGGTAAACAGGCATATGAAAAGGTACTTAACATCACTGGTCACCAGAGAAATGGATATCACAACTACCATGAGGTATCAGCTAATCCGTTAAGATAGCGAATATCTGAAAGACAGACAGTAACAAATGCTACCAAGGATGTGGAGAAAAAGGAAGTCTTATACACTGTGGGTGGGAATGTAAAGTAGTACAACTACTATGAAGAACGGTTTGGCAGTTCCTCAAAAAACTAAAATTACAGCTACCATATGATCCGGCAATCCTACTTCTCCGTATATACCCCCCAAAAAGGAAATCAATATATCAAAGAGATGTCTATGTGCTCTTGTTGCAGTACTGCTCACAGCAGCCAAGATTTGGAAGCAACCTAGGTGTCCCTCAATAGATGAATGGATAAAGAAAATGTGATACTCATAAACAATGAAGTACTATTCTGCCATAAAAAAGGATGAGACTCTGTCATTTGCAACAACAGAGATGGAACTGGAGGTCATTATGTTAAGTGAAATAAATCAAGCACAGAAAGAGACACATCACATGTTCTCACTTATTTGTGGGATCTAAAACTCAAATTCATTGAATTCATGGAGATAAAGAATAGAATGATGGTTGTCAGAGGCTACCAAGGGTAGTGGGGGGATACGATGAGTTGGGGGAAGGTGGGCATGGTTAATGGGTACAAAAAATAGGAAGAATGAATAAGATGTAGTATTCTAGTATTTGATAGCATATCAGGGGACTATAGTCAATAATAATTTAATTGCACATTTAAAAATAAATAAAAGAGTATACTGGATTGTTATGCAAAGGAAAAATGCTTGAGGGTATGGAAACCCCATTTTCCATGATATGATTATTACACATTACATTCTGTGTACCAAAATGTATTATGTGCCCTATTAATATGGGTACCTACTATGTACCCACAAAAATTTAAAATAAAAATATAAAAAATATACTTCCTATTTCTGTTTTCTGAATGGGCTTGAACTAAAAAATAGTGAATATAGTTTATTAAAATACTTGTAAAATATAAAAATCCATGACGCCACAATGATATTAAAAAAGCAGTAAATGTGAAAACAAAAATTTCCTTGCCCACATTGGCGATGACTATTACACCAATCTTTATTCGAAAAATTGGTGATTAAAAGGAGTGAATTAAACATGCATTCTACTTGCAGTGCAGGTAATAAAACAGCCTCAGTTGATGAGGAAATACTTTTATGGAAGAAAACTAAGTAATAAATGGACAGTATCAGAAAATTACCATTTTGCAACCACAAATGAAATAACTGTTTCCATTAAGAATGTCAACATGGGATCAAGTCAATGGATGAATGGTTCATGGAAACATTTTTCCACATTAGCCCACATATTACTTGCCAATACCAATGGGGGCACTGTACATCTATAGCGGTCAGATATGGCTGCCACCATCCTAACACAGTAGTCAAACTGACTATCAGGAATAGTGAGACACCATATGCTTCCTGATGGGATGCTGTGGGAATTATACAGTGTTCTCTATGACATATTCTTACTAAAACATGCTTAACCCAAATCTAAATCATTCTCCATTTCTAACTAAAAGTTTAAAAGACAAACAGAAGACAAAAGAATACATTAAGTTAAACCAACAGAAAGCAATAAAACAAATCCAGAAAATGGACATTTTGCAAGATATCTGGCCTAGTCTCTTTGAAAAGTCAAAAGCAGGGAGTAGTGACTCTTGCAGATTGAGTGAGGAGTCATAACAGAATGCAGTCTAGATCCTCCATTGGCTCTGAGAAATCAGTTATATAAAGGACTTTGGGAACAAGTGGTGAACATGTGAATAACTAGGTATTAGATATTCAGAAATTATTGTTTATTAATACAAGGTGTGTAAAAGGTATTATCGTTATATGAAAATCTTGTTTTAAGAGATGCATGCTGAAGTATTTGGGAATAACATGTTATGATGTTTGTAACATATGTTTAAATGAGGAGAGAGAGAATTGTTGATGGATGGATATATGAATATTCACTGCATCCTTCTTTCAATTTTCTTATACATTTTAACAATTTTCAGAATTTTTACAGCCTCTATCCTGCCTTCTTGTCATTGCTGCTCATCTTTGTTACTGTGAAGATACAGCAGCCCATTCTTTCAATCTCTGCCAAGCCCAAGTCATTGCCATCCTCAGAATGCCATCCCTTTCCCACATTTCTGTTTGGTCTTTGTAGTCCTGAAGTCCCAGGGACTCAGTTGGGAGTGGACATGGAAGGAAGCGGAGGACACTGTTTGGGCAGAGTGTGTTTGGGTTTCCCAGGTACAGCACGTCACACCTATTAAACCAAAAAGTATCGGAGGCAGGTCTTTATCGATTTAGAAAGTTTATTTTGCCAGGGTTAAGGACATGCACCTGGGAGGCAGATCTGTGCCTTTCTCCAAAGATGATTTTGAGGGCTTTAACATTTAAAGAAGAAAGGGTAGACATTGAGGAAAAGGGAAGAAATTTTTAAGAGGCATGGGCAGATAAAAGACAAGTGGTTGCATTCTTTTGAGTCTGTGATCAGCCTTTCACTGAATATACAATTTACATGTGAAAGGGAGGCAGAGGAATAGTCACTTCTGCCTTATCTAGCTCAGTGAATATACATTTTTTACATCAGAGGAAGCAATCAGATATGCATTTGTCTCAGGTGAGCAGAGGGATAACTTTCTGTCCTGCACCTCTGAAGATAAGCTATCAATTTACATTGTCAGGGCAAAATTTAACAAAACTGATATCAGGGAAAAATCTTGGGGCTCACACGGAATTTCCTAGTGGGAAAATTGTGAGGGAGGTATGCAGCTTTTTTTTTTTTTTTTTTTTTTTTTTAATCTCTGTAGTTATCTTATTTAGGAGTAAAATGAGAGGCAGATTTGCCTGGAGCAGTTCCCAGCTTGATATTTCTCCTTGGCTTAGTAATTTGGGGGCCCCAAGATTTATTTTCCTTTCATACTTCCTACCCACACAACCATTCACAGGACCTACTCATGGCCAGATGTTCTTTAAGGCTCACTCAGAAGCCTGTACCGCTGTAGCCTCCTAAGCAGAGGCTGAGAGTAGCACAATAGCCCCTCCCCTTCCCTCAGCAGCCACGAGGCAGCTTTCTTCGCTTTCAAGGTCCAGAACTGAGCCATCTTCTTCATTGCCTGGTGGTGACAGCCTTCTAGGTATTTGTTCTCTCGCTGTCTCTCTCTTGTCAATTCCCCAAGTCAAAAACAAATTTTAAAAAAGGCAAACAAAAACAGTGCTTATTTGTCGTTGTTCCTCCTTGTCAGCTCCATTCAGTTCTGTTGAATTCCTTTCTGTAAACCAGATGCTGGAGACAGTATCTCTCCACTCTGCTTTGGGTTCAGCTCCTTCTTGTCCATCTCTCCTGCCCTTGGTAGTTTTTCTTCTTGCCCCTTCCTTTCTCTTGAATATTAAATAGTAACTAATATTATAGATTTCCCACCATGTGACAGGCACTGTTCTAAGCACATTCTATGCATTGGGTTGTTTAATCATTATAACAATTGTCTTAGCACCTCTGGACTGCGATAGCAAAATACCATAAAACTTGGTGGCTCATAAAGAACAAATTTATTTCTAATAGTTCTAGGAGCTGGGAAATCCAAGATCAAGTTGCTAGCAGATTTGGTATCTGGTGAGAGCCAACTTCCTCATAGATGGAACTTTCTCACTGTGGTCTCACACGGTGGAAGGGGCAAGATGTATCTCTTGGGTCTCTATTATGAAGGTATTAATGCCATTTATGAGGGCTCTACCCCCATAACCTAATCACCTCCCAAAGGCCCATCTCTTAATACCATCAGGATGCAGAGGTGATTGGTGAGGATTTCAACAAATGAATGTTGTGGGAACAAAAACATTCATATCATAGCAACAACTTTATAAAATATCGTCATTCTCTTGTTACAGAAGAAGAAACTGAGACACAGAGAGGTTCAGTAATTTGTGTGAGATCAAATCTAAGAGGTTCTTGTTTTCTCAATAGTTTTCTATTTATAAATATGTTTATCTGACAAATAATTGAGTTTTTACTCTGTCATATACTATTCAAGACATGGGGAATATAGCATTGAACTAAGAAATGTTACCTGTCCTCATGAAGCTTTCATACCTGTGGGAAAGAAAAATAATAATTAATTAATATAAAGTGAAGTATGTATCACAAACCTTGATTAGATGATAGAGCATAACAGAGTTGAACATAAAGTTCTCTCTGAGGACTCAAATCGCATCATTAAAAAATATTTTTGTATGTATTTTTAAATAGTAATGTATTCTCGTTCAGACATTAAAACACATAAAAACGATCAGAAAAGTAAATAATCTGCTCACAAAAATATGTAAACAAGTAAATAGAAGAAAATCTATCATTAGTTTGCTATTAGTTCTTCCCAAATTTTTTTGCTTTATGCATATTTAAGCTTATAAATTTATGTTATTTTCACCTCATTTCTTACTCGAAGGAAACATATTTTACTATACCATACACTATCCTATACTTGCTTTCCACAGTACATATTTTGGAGATATTTTCATATCAATACTTAAAACCTCATTTTGTTTTTACAACTTCCTACATTTTCACTGTATGAACATATCAGCATTTATTTAACCAGTTTTCTATTGATGGGCACTTAGGTTGTTTCTAATCTTTAATTACAACAAGCAATACTGCAATGAAGAACCTTATACATGAAGCGTCAGCAAACTGTTTCTTTAAAGGGCCACATAGTAAATATTTTAGGCATTGTAGGCCATATGGTGTCTGTCACAGCTGAACTCTGTGATTGTAGCATGAAAGTAGTCATAATCAATCTACATAAGCAAATGAGCATGGTTGTTTTTAATAAAACCTTATTTACAAAAATAAGAATTGGGCTTAATTTGGCTATGGTTTTATCATTTGTTGATGTGTCATGCATCAATTTATATGATTATATCCGTTTTATATGAGATTATATCCATTTTATATAAGATTATATCCATAGGATAAATTCCTAAGAGCATACATTCATTTCTAAATTTGATAGATTCAGCCAACTTATCTTTCACTGAGATTATATCAATTTTCATTCCCAACAGCAATATATGGAGTACTGCTTCATATATTCAGCAATTCATCATGTTCACAGCAACTTTTGAGGGTTTTGCCAATTTTGTAGGTAGAAAAGTGTGTCTCCGTATATTTTTCATTTCAATTTCTCTTCTGATGAATGAAATTGAGCAAATGTAAGAACCATTTGTTTTCTATTGGATAATTTGTATTTTATCAATTTGTGGGAGTTTTTATATAATAGGAAGATAAGCTCTTTCTCTGTGATAGGTTGAAAATAATTTTTCCAGCGTGTTATTTATCCTTTGACTTTATTTATGGCATTTTGTTATTTTAAATCAATGAAAAGGTTTTGTTTTTATACAGTTACACTAACGAATTTTTTTTTTTTTTTTAGGGATTCTAGATTTTGTAAATAGTTGAAAGATCTGCCACACTCAAAAGCTATGAAGAACTCTCTCACATTGTCTTCTGAGGTCACATTTTACATTTCAAACTTTCATCTGTTTGAAATTAAGCCACATATGAAGTCCATTTTTTCCTTCCTACTGGTTACCAAATCAACCCCATGATATTTAGTAATTATTCTACTTAATAGAAAGTACGTTTATTTCCTTTTTTGTCCTATGAACTACAATTTTGGTTCTGTCCACATGATGGCACCACAACCCAAAAAAAATCATTTTCTCAATTGGAAAGAAGACACCATAAGATCTACACAGTGTTAATATTTCATTAAATGCCTCCATGTTGTGGAAAACAGACCTGAATTTCATATGGAATGTTCAATAGTTTATCAAATACTGAAGTCCATTTGGTAAAGACACACACCATTGTATATGCTAATCAAAGTAATTGAAATAATTTTTAAAAATTATGACAATCTATTCTTCATAGTCTTTATCTTAGGCACAAAGAAATACATATGCACATACACATATATGCGTGTGTGTGTATATTTATGTATACATATAAACTTTATTATCAACCAATAAAGACATGGTGTGTAAAACTAGCTTCGAGAAATTCTAGTAATATTTTCTAAAACCGAAAACCTTCAAAATCTTAGAAAGTAGGTTTGCATAAATCTGGGAAGCAAAGGTCACCCTAGGTTTATGAATAAAGAGGATGATTATGTAATTCTGAATTCCCACCCCTAAACCCCACCCCTTACTCCATCCCTGACAATCTTGGGATTAAAGTCTATTGTCACTTATGAGAAACATGCCTGGACTTGCCCTGTACTCTTTAAAGAATTAAAAACAGAAGCCACAGAAAGCACTTTTCCTTTCTCCTCTATAATGGCAAAGACTTTCCCTTTCTCCTCTGTAACGGCAATGAGCCTCTTTTCAACATTATGCTGGAAGTATTTGAGTCACAGTATCTTTGTAAATGTTTGATTCATGTTGATACCACGCACACCTAAATTTGACAGTGGACTGCAGCAACCCTTTTTGTACATACCTTCCAGGGATTCAATAATCTGATATTCCAAATGTCTCTGGAATTTCGCTTCTAAAAACTGTTTACCATATCTTGTTAACATAGATAAAAAGGTTCAAGTGTGCTAATAAACGTAACTTCGATGATCTACTAAAAATACAGTTAAATTCTCCAAGTCTCATCTATAAAATGGGAATAATAGTGTAGGAGACCAGAAATTGCCACCCCAAATATGGCTCTGGGATAAGGATTATTTAGAGATAATTATTTTGAGAACTAGCCGACCCATGAGATGCTCTAAAAATGGCATAGTACCCTTTTGTAAGAGAAACTTACATTTACTAAAACAAAAACAAAAAACCCCCATAAAACTCCATTTGTAAGAGTGTCTTCTCTGTGCCAGGAAGGAAAGTTTGACTCTAAATCATGAAAAACTCTTATCAGTGAAGAAATAAGAAACCCCACTCCTATTTACTATACATTTCCTGGTCATGCTTCCTTAACTTGCCCACCCCATACTCTTTTCTTTTGGTTTAGCTAAAGATGGTATTTAACCCCGATTTTCAGCCATTTCATGGGTTATCTCCCATGTATATAGGAGACATACCTGTTAATAAACTTTCTTGTTTTCTTGTTAATCTGTCTGGTTACATGGAACCAGGCCAAAACTTTGAAAGGTAGAACATTATTTTTCCTTCCTTACAACATTTCTCACTCAGAATTGTTGTAGGATTAAATAAGGCATTTCAAAATACTACACAGTTCTCAATAAATGTAACACTATCATAATTAGAGGAAGAAAAATTAAACGTGTTCCTAGGTTAGTAAAACTGCACAGTAAATCTGGAAACAGGAAACTAAGTCGTGTTTGCACTCACTGGCCTATGATCCTCTCTTCATCCTCCCAATCCCCCATCCCAGGAAGTCTCGGATTGACTCTCCATGATCCGGGGCAGCTCATGAGGCATCTCAACAGATGCATTCGGAAGAATTCATAGATGACTCTGATTCCAAACTCTTAATCGGCATCGATTTTTAATACCAGTAACTGTCAAAGGCCCACAGTCCTCAAAGGCGGCCCACTCCGACACCTAACGGCACTTCCGGAACACTCCACAAGATGGCGCCCTTGCTTTTCAATCTTCGGCACACCGGCGGAGGACGCCTTGCCTGGGCGCCGACCTCGCTCTCCAGGGTTCAGGGCCTGACCTCGGACAGAGGCTCGCTGTGGGGGGATGGGCGGGGGTCTGACTGGCCTCGAGGGGGATCCTGGCTCGGTGGGCCTATCGGCCCGGGATCCCAGCCTGCGGGCCGGAGTCCGCCCCAGCGCGATGCGGGGTGAGCTCGAATGCCCGGCTCCACGAACCACGGCCTTTCCCCCGGCACGGCCTCTCGGCACTGCCCCTGCTAGACACCAGCGAGCTCGTCACAGCGCCGGCAGGCGTCGCGGGGCAGCGGCAACCGAGTCCTGTCACACGGCCGGGGGAGGCCTCGCGTGCACGTTCGGCGGGCTCCGGGCACCCTGACACCTAGACACAGAAGGCGCTGGGGGCGGGGCGGCCGGGAAGGGCTGTGCGGGGGGAAGGGCTGTGCGGGGGGAAGGGCTGCGCGTGGGAAGGGCTGCGTCTGCACCCGCGCCCAGCTCGCTCAGGTCACTGCACTGCCTCGCCTACCGGCAGTTGGGGCTGGGGTGGGGCCAGTCGCTTGACCTCGGGTTTGTTTTCCTCGCTAAGGCTCGGAGCCTTCGAAGAACGGGCGGCAGGGCCCACGGACGCCGCGATGGCCTCCTCGTGGCCGCGAGAACTCTCAGCGGCCGGAGTTCGAGGCGCGCGGCTCCGTTCGGAAGCGGGACAAGACCGGCTTCTCGGCCCTGCGTGCTCAGGGCGGCCGTGGGGCGGGGCGTCGGCCGTGATGTGGTGTCGCGTTTCGAGTCTCCGCCCCCTTGTCGCCGGCCGGTATATAAGACTTCCCCGAGCATTCTCACTCGCACAAGTGGACTGGGCTGTCGGGTGCGCGTCGGCAGCAGAGGCAGGGGTGCGAGGGCCACGGCCGGCTCGGACGTGTGACCGCGCCTAGGGAGGGGGAGGCAGCGGGCAGTGCGGGGCGGCGAGGCGACCATGGAGCTTTTGCGGACTATCACCTACCAGCCGGCCGCCAGCACCAAAATGTGCGAGCAGGCGCTGAGCAAGGGTTGCGGAGGGGACTCGAAGAAGAAGCGGCCGCCTCAGCCCCCCGAGGAATCGCAGGCGACGCAGTCCCAGGCGCAGGTGCCGCCCGCGGCCCCGCACCACCATCACCATCACTCACACTCGGGGCCCGAGATCTCGCGGATTATCGTCGACCCCACGACGGGAAAGCGCTACTGCCGGGGCAAAGTGCTGGGAAAGGTGACTAGCGGAGGGCGCCGGGCTGCCGGGCGGGCGGGAGGTCTGCCCGGGCGACCCTGAGCTGGGCGGGCCCGCGGGGTCCCGCGCCCGCCGCTTCCAGGTTTCTAGGGGGTCCGATCCCAGCGCGAGGTGGGCTCCTCACCTGTCCTGTGGCTTTTGTGCGCCGGCAGCACAGGCGATCTCGGCTTTGCAATCTTAGCCTCAGAACTGTGTGCCTCCCGCAGCCCAGAGAAATGCATCTTGAAAGAAGCGAGGGCTTTCTATTTCAGACCTCTCTCCCTCCACCTGCTCCCAGAGAATTTTCCTGACAAGTCTCATCAGACATTATTTTTCATGTCTCCCCGCCCCGACCCTCCATAAATCTCCCGTTTGTAAAGGAAGAAGAGAAACTGGACTTGCTGTTTCCAGCAATGCGTTTCTCTTCACGAGGGAGCTTTAACGGAGTTAGAATGCATCTCTCTGTCCACTCTTCTCCATTCCTTTTTTTTTTTTTTTTT
>NW_016107528.1:3362762-3388492 GCF_001604975.1 Cebus imitator | reverse complement strand
CATTCTTAATTGGGATCTATTGGGATCTAGCTTCTGCAATTTAGCTTTTGAATGGACGACTTTGATATAACAATTGGCTGCCTGGGTCCAAAGTGGATATGTGTGTACTTGGTTAGAATGCGTTTTCAAAGGGATTCACTTTTTGTTTTGTTTATCATTTAGGGAACTTTTTTATTAATGAAGCCATGGAACTAAAAGTTGGGGACTTCGGTTTGGCAGCCAGGCTAGAACCCTTGGAACACAGAAGGAGGTAAGAGTCAGAAAGATGCATCCTGGGAGGGTTTCGTGGAGACCAAATGTGCCTTCATTATTTTGCAGTTGATGTTTTAGAGGTCAGGTGATAAAATCTATAAACCATAGCAATGTTAAAGAAATACTAAATGCCCACTGTGTACTAGACAGAGCCCCCTGTGCCTCTAAACTGATTATGAAAGCAGTCAACGACATCTTTTCTGGGCCTGAAATGTATAAAATGCCACAATGTCCCTGGTTTTAGTTGGTTAACAATATTTTGTCCTGTAGGCTAAAACACTGTTTGTGTATGTAAAAAAAATTACCAAAACTCACTTGGCCAGACCTCAATTGTTCAGATGCTAAAAGTCAAATGTTTCCAAATAGAAATTCAGCATAGATGATAAGATTTTGTTTCCCATCAAGTCACATCAAGAGAACTAAGTTTAAATAGTGAAATAGTTCCTAATAAGATCTCGATTTTTGTCTTTCCAGAACGATATGTGGTACCCCAAATTATCTCTCTCCTGAAGTCCTCAACAAACAAGGACACGGCTGTGAATCAGACATTTGGGCCTTGGGCTGTGTAATGTAAGTAAATACAGCAGAATAATTAAAAAGCAAATTCAGATTTAGATGTTAACACCTGAAAAGAGTTGCTTTATGACCATTGCTAAAGATGTGTTTCTTTGCACACAGGTATACAATGCTACTAGGGAGGCCCCCATTTGAAACTACAAATCTCAAAGAAACTTATAGGTGCATAAGAGAAGCAAGGTATACAATGCCATCCTCATTGCTGGCTCCTGCCAAGCACTTAATAGCTAGTATGTTATCCAAAAACCCAGAGGATCGTCCCAGTTTGGATGACATCATTCGACATGACTTTTTTTTGCAGGTTGGTTGCTATCTTCCTTTTTTTTTTTTTTTTTTTAAATTCCATGCTATTGATCCCAGTTACCTGGCAGGTTACTTAAGGCCTTTTCTAATATTCCACAGGGCTTCACTCCGGACAGACTGTCTTCTAGCTGTTGTCACACAGTTCCAGATTTCCACTTATCGAGCCCAGCTAAGAATTTCTTTAAGAAAGCAGCTGCTGCTCTTTTTGGTGGCAAAAAAGACAAAGCAAGATATATTGACACACATAGTAAGTTAATAAGACTTCTTTTCCTTTTTTGTATCCAATATTATATTTAAATTTGGTACATTAGTTAAAAGGGAATTTTATATTAATATAACTAGCCAGATTCACATATTCTTAAACGTTGATATTTATAGCATAATAAATCCATACCTTGAATTGTGATTGATAGCTTTTCATTTTGCAAACATTAAAGAGGGGTTTTTGGGCTAGTTGCAGCTAATGGCAAAGGTAAAATGCTATTTTGCCTTGGATGCTCATAAGCTGGTGAATAATGCAAGAATGAGGAAATGTGGCTAACCCTTTTCCTTCCTTGTTAAGATAGATTAATGTTTGTAATTTTATTCCTTGATTTGCAGATCGAGTGTCTAAAGAAGATGAAGACATCTACAAGCTTAGGCATGATTTGAAAAAGACTTCAATAACTCAGCAACCCAGCAAACACAGGACAGATGAGGTGTGTTGGGGAAGAGTAAAGTAGATATTCATGCTTCACATTATTTCCACTCTTTATGAATTAGGACTTGAACTATGATTATCATGGTTCAAATTATCATGGCCGTATTTACCTCAAGTTTTTCTTCAAACCCTTTGAAAGGGAAGTTATTGGCTTTTAGTTTTATAGTGCATGCAAGTGAGTTACTGCATTATCTTTTATCTGGCTTGTGTCCATTGCTTTTTGATAAGCTTTCACAGCAGCTACCTGACTCTCATCTTAATCTGGAATTCTCAGCCTTAAATGATTTTTGATGCTTGACTCATTGCATAACTTTCCTCTCTTCCTAGGAGCTCCAGCCACCTACCACCACAGTTGTCAGGTCTGGAACACCCGCAGTAGAAAACAAGCAGCAGATCGGGGATGCTATTCGGATGATAGTCAGAGGGACTCTTGGCAGCTGCAGCAGCAGCAGTGAATGTAAGTAGTTGTCAGTCTCATTTTAAATAATGAAACTCTAAATGCCAGTGCTAAATACATAGTAATTTAAGTCAATTTACACTGTAGCTTAATTTAACATAGAAGCAGCAAGGTTATAGGAATTGGAAAATAATCCTAAGTTCTATGTCTTCAGAATTAATGGAGTGAAACTTAATATCTACCAAAGCCTGAGGTTTTATTGCTAAAATATTGTTTACCTTAAAACATTTCTGTCTGACTTTTTTAGGCCTTGAAGACAGCACTATGGGAAGTGTTGCAGACACAGTGGCAAGAGTTCTTCGGGGATGTCTGGAAAACATGCCGGAAGCTGACTGCATTCCCAAAGAGCAGCTGAGCACATCCTTTCAATGGGTCACCAAATGGGTTGATTACTCTAACAAATACGGCTTTGGGTACCAGCTCTCAGACCACACTGTGGGTGTCCTTTTCAATAATGGTGCTCACATGAGCCTCCTTCCAGATAAAAAGTAAGTGTATTGATTAATGAAATCCTGTCAGTTCTCTAGTCTTGGACTAAAGAAATCTAAAAACTGATTAACTGCTTCTATTTTTTTTCCTCTTTTCTCCCTGTCGTTCCTGTTTTTATAGAACAGTTCACTATTACGCAGAGCTTGGCCAGTGCTCTGTTTTCTCAGCAACAGATGCTCCTGAGCAATTTATTAGTCAAGTGACGGTGCTGAAATACTTTTCTCATTACATGGAGGAGAACCTAATGGATGTAAGTTTTGTGGCTTTTGAAGGGTAGTCCACAAACCAATAGCATCTGAATCACTTTGAAGCTTGTTAGAACTAGAGATTCGCCTGTCCTACCCCTGATTTACTGAATCAGAATCTCTGAGAGATGGAGGCAGAGATTTTCAAGGCCATTCTGATGCTTGCTTAAGTTTGAAAAGATTTTCTTAGAATAAGAATAGAGTACATGCTACAAAATCTTTGTAGGCACTAACTCACTCATCTCTTCCAGGGTGGAGATCTGCCTAGTGTTACTGATATTCGAAGACCTCGGCTCTACCTCCTTCAGTGGCTAAAATCTGATAAGGCCTTGATGATGCTCTTTAATGATGGCACCTTTCAGGTAAATGAACTCTGCAGGACAGTTCATGTTTAGGTCCTAAACAAAAAGATTTGTACCTAGGCAGTTTAGTAATTGACTGAACTTTTCTAATTCTTGACTATTTCAAGAGATCTAATGTCCGTGTTTATTTTTTTAAGGTGAATTTCTACCATGATCATACAAAAATAATCATCTGTAGCCAAAATGAAGAATACCTTCTCACTTACATCAATGAGGATAGGATATCTACAACTTTCAGATTGACAACTCTGCTGATGTCTGGCTGTTCATCAGAATTAAAAAATCGAATGGAATATGCCCTAAACATGCTCTTACAGAGATGTAACTAAAAGACTTTTTGAACAGACCCTATGGGACTCCTCTTTTCCACTGTGAGATCTACAGGGAAGGCAGTAGAATGATTTAGAGCATGTTGAAGAAGATGGACATGTGGTGGTACGAAAACAATTCCTCTGTGGCCTGCTGGACTGGGTGGAACCAGAACAGGCCAGGGCATCCAGTTCTTGACTGTGGACAGTCCAAGAGTGAACCAGGATGCAGTTTTCCTTGAGATACCTGTTTTAAAAGGTTTTTAAAGAAAATTTTGCAGAAAGGTGCATTGATTCTTAAATTCTCTCTGTTGAGAGCATTTCAGCCAGAGGACTTGGAACTGTGAATATACTTCCTGAAGGGGAGGGAGAAGGGAGGAAGCTCCCACGTTGTTTAACGGCTGTAATTGGAGCAGCTTTTGGCTGCGTAACTGTGAACTATGGCCATATATAATTTTTTTTTCATTAATTTTTGAAGATACTTGTGGCTGGAAAAGTGCATTCCTTGTTAATAAACTTTTTATTTATTACAGCCCAAAGAGCAGTATTTATTATCAAGATGTCTTTTTTTTATGTTGATCATTTTAAACTGTTGGCAATAAAGAGTATGAAAAAGCAGAAATAATGGTCTCTTGTCTTTAGTAGAACTCATCACCACATTGTGGCATTTTTTGATAAGGTTATGCCAAGCAGTGCCAAGAAGCCATTGAGGATAGAAGCATACTAGAAATTTAGATCTTCAATTTTTTTCTAACTACAGTTTCTAGGATGTCTAATACCTGAAGTACAATCATAAACTTTCAGGGTAGATCTAGCTTAAGAACACCATTCTAGTTACAACCAAAATATAAGCCTCCTACAAAATGCAAATCCAATTTCTCTCTGAAGTATTTCTTCAAAACTTGCATAGCTTGGAGGTAAAGCCAGAGTAAACAGATGTCTGTTATTAAGTGTCAATAGGTACAGGAAGTTTATCTTAATATGGGCAAAACTCTGAATTAGAATGTGTGCACCAGCTAAACATGTTAC
The DNA here is from genome assembly GCF_001604975.1 of Cebus imitator. Taxonomy (NCBI): domain Eukaryota; kingdom Metazoa; phylum Chordata; class Mammalia; order Primates; family Cebidae; genus Cebus; species Cebus imitator. The sequence continues at coordinate 3,383,771 of NW_016107528.1, read as the reverse complement.
TCAGCATAAACCTGCCTAAACACTTCTAGTGCCTCTGGCAGTACTAGCACTTGATTCTAGTAGTGAGAAATACTTTGTGAATAAGTCATTTTATATTCCTTCTGGTGCATGGTAGTTGAGGAGTGGTATGGGAACCAACATACAGTTTGGGGCCCATCTTTTAAATTATTAAGTTACCTATGAGGTAAATCTGAGGTTTTCTTTTTCAGTGGAATCTACTCTTTGACAGGTGTAGTAAAGGAAAGCTGCTTATCCTGTTACTCTGAACTTACAGGGATCTGCATAAGATGTAAATATTTTTTGTTCAATTGTGACCCCACTATAAGAAAAATACTGTCCTATGGAAAGAAGTGCTTTGGCTTGTAAAGGCTGTGTTTATATTGTGATCCTGAACAGCATAGTATAGAGATGCTAGTTGCATTTTTACATTTTTCTAAAGTTGTTAAAACTCCACTTGGTATATTGTATTAATAAAAGCCAAATCCAGGGAATATGTTATGAGTATTTCACATGTCCTAGATTAACTCCTGCTGGCTGGAGTTCTCTGGCCATGTATACAAATTCAGTTTTCTTTAAATGGCTTATAGCTGAAGGAAACTGAATATTAACAGCTGGCTGTGCAAAGGTAGAATCCAGTTGTATTTTTATGAGCAGAGAAGAAACAATAGTTTCCAAACAGTGGAAAAAAAATGTTCCTTTCTTTTGAGTTTCACAGTAGAAGATTGTATATTACCTCATGGTTCCAAAATACACATTTACCCATTCTTATATGTACTGAGCATCTGCTGTATACCACATCCAGGGCCTGGCATTGGAGACAAAGAGTAAACCCGAGCCACCTGCCCCCCCACCCCACCATCAAGGAAGTCACCGTGGAGTGGAGGAGACAGTGCATTTACTATTAGGGTGATAACAGCTGTGATTTTATGATAAAGGTATGTACTGGGTGTTGTGGGAATTCACAGCAGGAATCATGAGGAAGAAGCCCCAGGCATGGGCTGGACTCAGTGAATAGATTCCAGAGAAGAAATTTGTTTTTATTGGGTTTGAAAGACTAGTGTGGGGTAAACAGAAGTATGTGATGGGGAAGACTGTTACACGCAGTGGGAATAGCACGTACAGAAGCCTGGAGGATGAAAGAGTTCACAGATGTGGGTGTGCAAGTCTGAAGTATTACAGGTAAAGGCTGTAAGACATGAATTGTGCAACCCATCACTTTTAGGCTGCATTTGAAGGCTATGCCAAAATACTGAAAAATTTCAAGGAGGAAAAGTGACATAGTATTTCAGGTTCCTAAAATTTATTCTGGGAGCATAGGAGATAGGAGTGGGGAACAAGAAGGAAACAGCCCAAACAGTAAAAATATTAACGTTGTGATTCAGTTGAGAAAGGATCTGAGACTTAATGAAAAGGAGCAAAGGAAGAGTTAGGCAATATCTCATTTGGCCCACCTGATTCATTTCAATGTTCCAGCACAGAGCACCAGATCTGGTACGGGACAGTCAACTCTCAAACGAATGAGTAAATGAAGATTGATTTGGGAGGGACTTAGAAAGTTGATTTTAACAGGATCTGGAGGCTGGTTGAATGTGATGCCTAAGAAAGAATGTGAGGTGTAGAAAGATTGGCTGAGGCAGTCAGTGGTGGAAGGGTTGCATTCTTGGGCCATTAACTCTAGTACATTAGGAATAAGAAGGAAGAGCTTGACGGGAAATATAGGGAGTTTTAGACATATCAAATCAGACTTGTATAAGGATGCCCATAAAGGTCCAGAAAACACGTAGATATGCAGGTCTATATCTCAAGAGAAAGCAACATTTGGAAGTAACCAGGTTTTGGAGAATATCTTGGGAGTGGATGAGAACACATAAGGATACCTCTGTCTCCCCTTACCAACTGCATTTTTGGGGAAGGAGTACAGAGGCTATCTCCATAAAATATGTGTTGATAAGTCTTTGCCATGGGGGAAGAAAAATAAAAAATTCCCAAGTAAATTACCCTTCCAAATAAGGAGACCCTGAATTCCACAAAAAAACCCCCCAAAACCTCTAGATTTCTTTAATGAACACCTTTGATCCCCAGGAACACTTCTCCATTAGTCCTCACAAATCCTAACAGTCTATAGGCTGAGAAAAAAAAAAGCAATGTTTAAAGATTTTGTAGTTTTGTTACATGTCCCAGCTATGGGGGAGGCTGAGGCAGGAGGCTTGAGCCCAGAGGTTTGAGGTTGCAATAAGTTATGACCATGCCACTGTACTCTAGTCTGGGTGACAGAGGGAGACCTTGTTTCCTAAAAAAGAAAATAACAGATACCTTCAACTAAACTTGGTGTGGTCATGATATTAACCTTGATCTCTCAGATTATTTGACATTTAAGACTTTTATCTCTTAGTCCCATCAACCCTTCAAGAACTGTTTCTGAATGTAACCTCATGTCAGCTAGGGAGGAAGGTTACTCCAGTGGAAAAGCTGTGGAGTCAAGTCTTGAGTCCAAATTTCTGTTCAACCACATGTTATTAATGCAATCTTCAGTAAACACCTAATCTCTCCAAGCTTCAGTTTTCTCATCTGTGAAGTTAAAATGAAAATAAAATACTTGCACATCAAAGGTACACAGTAAGTGTTTGTTCCTGTTCTTGTTTTGTTTCTTCTGCCTCTTTCCACATCTGTAACGGCAGGAACCCTAATTATCTAGAATATAAAATAACTGTCTCATTCTTGTTTCTCCCACTTTCAGTTCTATGTAAGTTGTAATCGGGTCTTCAGTTCTGTGTAAGTTGAGATCCAGTTGGGATCATTTTGGGAGCTTCAGGGAGGAAGAACCTAATGGTGATTGTTGGTCTTACAGATGATGGAAGAGCTCAGTAGTGAGGCAACCCAGAGACTCACAGCAGCAGAAGGCACTACTATGCCAATGGCTAGAGAGATCCAGAGAAAAAGTCATGTTACCAGAGCCCAGAACTGAGTCTTCTGGCAGAAACTAGAATCATGATGGTCACTGCTTACCAGGATTTTGAAATCATGGAACAAATGTCATCATTGCTTGAGATGACTCCTATGCCTATTTGGATGAGAAAAAAAAAGGGACAAAATGTTTTGGATTATTTCTTGCTTTTGCCCTCCAATCTCTGATTGACCAAATGAGCTGGAAGGCAGTAGAAAAAAAAAAAAACCTCAGAAATATAGTTGTCAGGTCATTGTAGTATCACAAAATAAAGAAGATGAAGGGCAGAGAATGGATCTGAGCCTTAGCCAGCATATTAATGGCCTACCTTCCTTTCTTAGTTTTTATCTTCCATTAATTTTGTACCACTTCTATCTTCTCCTCTTAAATACCAAAGTGACATAATTGCTAAGAGCTGTAGTTAGCTAGGCAGCAGGATGACAGGCAGTGGAAGGTTGGAGAAGGAACAACATGCATAGGTGGGCATGAAGAATGGAGTCATTCCCGCTTGAGGCCTCTGTGTTTTGTAACGTCATCAGACCGTTTATACATTATAGAGATTTTAATCTACTGAAAATACGTGTGACTGAAAATGAATAGCTGCATCTTCATAAGGTACACAGAAAAACCAATGCTGCATGAGAGAATGATTATCCATCCATGAGACAATCAGCATATTTCTAAACCTTGTAATAAACTCTTCTTTAACCAGAATCCTGTAGATTCCACTTTATTTTTCCCAACTTGGAAGAGATTCTGGTTTATATTTGGTCAGATTCATGCTTTGTTCTAGCTCTTCTTTGTATCTTATTAACTTTAGTAATGGAAGATATTTCTTTGTTTGAATTGTCACAATTTAATTATATTAGTGAACTCAAATTAAAAAGGTAAACTTTCGTATGCAGTGTTAGAAAATAATATCATGGTTCATCGATGTCTAAAATTCAATTGAATAGAATAAATAGATTTTGCCTCTAGGATTAGCCTGATAATACATTTATATGTAAAACAAAATTGATTTTAATGATTGAGGTACAAAAAACTTTACTTCTAAGGTGAGATAAAATAACAAACTACCAATCTATCTCTGCTATGAAATACTAAATGATTAGATATTTTAACCTAGCCATGCAAGTTAGAACACATTCTCTGTTCCAAGCCTATAAAAAAATCAGTTCTACATGAAATCAAGCAACAGGCCTAGGCTAGGGGTGGTGGCTCCTGCTTGTAATATCAGCACTTTGGGAGGTGGTAGGATCACTTGAGGCCAGGAGTTCAAGACCAGCATGGGCAACACAGTGAGACTCCATCTTGCTATAGAATTTAAAAATTATCTGGGCATGGTGGGGCATGCTTATAGTCCCAGCTACTTGAGAGTCTGAGGCAGGAGGATTTGTTTGAGCCCAGGAGGTTAAGGCCACACTGAGCAGTGATCACACCACTGCACTACAACCTGAGTGACAGAGCAAGACCCCATCTCTATAAATAAACAAACAGACAAAAAAAAATAAGGCATCAGACTTCAATGAAGTAAGCAAAAAATGCCTTTCTTTTACACCTCTTTGAAATCTGTGGCAGCAGATTTCAAAAGTATGATCATATAGACATGTCAAAGAGTTTCATTGAGATGTAAATTTATTATGTGACCTATGTGATCCTACTAAATAGAAAAAATGTGATAGGTGCACACTTTGGGACCACATGGAAGATCTTTAAATATTTCAAGAGATAAACAAATGTGAAATCCAAACAAGTGATAGGGTATCCTGGAGGGGAGTGCAGACAGAGAATTCGATAATAACATAACTACTGGTGTACCAATGAATGTTTAGCAGCCAAAACATTCAAACCAGCCAGATTTACATTCTGGCTGAATGTAAATCAGCTAGAACCCTGATTTACTGCATTTGCAGATTTCTGTGGTATAATTTCTTTTACCATGATGGACTTCTCCCTACCAGAGCGATGTCACTGAATGTGGATTTGGAAAGAGATGCATAGCAGCACATCTTTATAAAGTATTTCCAGCATACAGATGTAACAGACACAAATAACCTCAAAAATAGATAATAATAAAATGTAGATCACTTCTTGGCCTTTTGGCTAAGATCAAGTATAATAACAAAATGTAGGGAGACAATCAGCAGTGAGTTTAAAGTATTTATTGTCTTTGTTTTAAACATAATTTATATAATTGTAAGTCTATATAAATACATAATGGCTGTGTTAACAGCTGGCTCACATGATTCCTGATATTTTAACCATCACTTCTCACAAACCTTTATAAACCAGCTCCAGTTTACAATAATAATTTGAACCTGGGGATGTGAATTACATGTGGTCTGAGAAGTGGGATAGCACCCCTATATTCTGAATAACAGGGCTTGGTATACTTTTTTAACATCTCAGACAGCACTGCAGTAGATATCTTGGTCTACAGCTGTGGTTGTGTATGTAAAATCTCAGCCAGCCTAGGTTACAAACAAAAATTTTAATTTAGATAATATAACAGTTTATTTAGTAGTGAAATACCATTTAATTTCAAGAAGACTTAGTAATAAGCGCATAAGTATTTAAGATAATCTGAATCATGGAATTAATAATTTTTGTTACAGAAAGAATGTCTACATTTTAGCCCTAACATTGAAACTCTATGTTAATTTTCACATATAGTAATGTATTAGTACTATAATCCCAATTAAAACCTGAAATTTTAGTAGCTGATATGGCCTTAGAAATTTAAACTGAAGCCTTATGACGTTTAAATTTAGTATTATATGATAAAAGCCTTATGACATTTAAATTTAGTATTATATGATCACTTAAATTTATTATCTTAAAAGCTTAATTTATTCAACTTATAAGAACGTTTACATGCTTAGGAGTATTTGTTATAGCAGACAATTGCAAAACAGTATATTAAAAGGAAGTCAAGCATATTTTAAATGTAATATAAAATATTAAAGAGAATTTAATTAAGTTTTAACTAGGATCCTATAATAAAGTCCTCTTAAAGTCTCTTGTTGAAATATAGAAACAATATAAATTTTTAAAATTAAACTTAAAAATACAAAGAAGAACTAGATGTTTAAGTACACTGAATGTCAGGTTTTTAAAACCAAATCCACTTCTGAGCATGAAAGTCAATCTCAAAAAAAAAAAAAAAAAAAAACGAAAACAAAAGACAACTCATTGGCTATCTGCTTTCCTGGGAATTTCTGTTTGTAGATGAATGTCAATATAATTTTCTGATAAAAGCATGTAATTTTATTCCAGGAATATTCTTCTGAGAACATGACATGAGTAGAAATGAAAGGCAAAGATGAATTCATGTAGAGAATTAGGCAAAGCTTTAGAGCTGAGAACAGCGAGTTTTAGAGTGGGTTTTAAAATATTTTCAAGCAATTGTCATCACTTAGTCATTGGGAGCTTTCAGATAAAAATGAAAATTTCTAACTTCTTTTGCAAAACTTCATGATCAGACAATATGATCAGACATTTCTATATATCAACAATCAGCTGGAGCTGAGAAGCACCTGCCCTCAGAGAAGAGGCAACCCTCTCCAGGGACCTTGCTTGACCGATTCACTCAACTGGTTCCTCAGATGTTTGAAGGTAAGCCTAGTGCATGGAGTCAGGTGAAATATTCAGGGAGCCTATCTATTTCCAAGTTCTGTTTAGGAAAGCTGATTTTAGTTCCAAAAAATATATAGATGATTTTAGGGAAAGTGTGGGCTTCATCCAAAGCTATTTTCTGGCATTTTAAAGTGTTACTGGTTTAAGTGGAGTTAAAGGTCAGGTAATGACTCTAGAGTGGGGCAGGGAAGTGCTGGGTGGAGAAAGGCGGGATTTTGGCTAGGGCTCTACGCCTGGGCCTGTGCCCACGGACCTAGGTGAGGACTGGCACTTCTGTTTTCCTGCCCAATGTTGCATTTTCCGAGACCACCCTAGCCCTCTACACCCCTATCATGTGCCTAAAAAACCTGGAGACCCTGGCGGGTCCCACACAAGCAGCTGGATGTGGAGGGGGAATACAGTGGTGGAAGAAGACATAAGGAGCTGGACATCGAGAGGAACGCACCAGGGAAGAGAACATCGACAGGCACCGGCAGAGGATGACAGGCCATGGAGCGGCAGAATGATTTGGAGTTTGGCCAGGGCTGTCGGAGGAGAGCCGCTGAATGGCCCGACTCTAGAGGAAAACCACCTTCCCACTCCATCTCGCTTCTGGCTCCCCCCTCTGCTGAGAGCTACTTTCACTCAAAAAGCCTTGCAATCTTTCTCCAAGCCCACGTGTGATTTGATTCTTCTGGTACACCAAGGCAAGAAACCCCGGGATACAGAAAGCCCTCTGTCCTTGCAGTAAGGCAAGGGGTCTAATTCAGTTGATAAATATAAGCCGCCTACAGCTGGCAAAACTGAAAGAGCACATGGTACCACATGCCCACTGGAGCTTCAGGAGCGGTAAACATTCACCCTAGTTGCTGCCATGAGGTCAGAGGCCCACAGCCTGTCTGCATGCTCCCCATAGAGATTTGACCAAAGAAGCAGGCCACACCCCCATCACATGCCCTGTGAGGGGAACAAGGGACCTTTTCCCGTTGCAGTAGCACCGAAAAGAAATAAAAGAATAAGTCTGACAATAGAAGACCTACCAGTTTTCATAAGCCAAGGTTTCCACCGCGATGTAGATGGTTTCTTTTCTACATAGATTTTCACCTGATCCACATAAGGTTATTAACTCACATCATTCTCTTAAATTCATAATAAAATTTAGGATAAAGGTGAATTTGGCAGTTTAGTTAACTAGGAACAAGAGATCATCCCTCAATTGTATTGTTGGTTGAAATATCAATTTCATCAGCAGTTGCCATAATCTATCCTCATTTCCTTTGTTAGGCTTGTGAATAGACTGACTTTACTGTTTCTGAAATATCGGGACTTGTGTAAGCTTATGTGGCTAATCTCTATTTCTTTTACCACATTGGGAGAGGGAATAACATAATCATTTGAGGAAGAGCAACATATATGGGTGGCAAAGGGGCAGCTATAGCAGCAAGTTGCACGTGCTACATGTGGACTTAACCTCGTGAATTCTTTAGTGAGACAAACCTTTCTATTCACTATCCGGCAGGTATGCCTGGCAGTTTTGCTACAGAGTGACTCAGGATTAAGCTCCAAATATCCACAATACAGATTAGTCATAGGGATGGGCCAGTGGCTGACAATAGGCCCAAGAGAAGCACTAGGCTTTTTGAATTTAAATAAATAATATACTCTGGGTTGAAGCAATTAAATCTTCCACCAAATACAACTCTCTACCTAGATGCTAAAGAAAAAATAACAGTTGAGTTTTGTCAACTCTGACATATTCCTCTCAGATTTTTCGTCCCCCAGGGGTACACACACACACACACACACACATGCTTATTTTAAGTCAATTATCCTATTCAAGTTAAAACCATATAGCAGAAAATGTTTGGAATTTTAATCAGATATATCAAGATTGAAGAAACTGGGCCAATTGCTTGGTGAACAATCATGAACATGACACTGATCCTATTTTTTCTTTTCTGTAAAACAAAGATAATAAAAACTGTCTTAGAATTCATTAGCTAGAACAATATAATATTGTGAGTATTTGACCATTTTTGACCTACAACAAAAACCCTTTCTTATTTGAAAGAATAGCAAGAGGAGAAATTAGTAAGTTTCCTCCCCTCTCTAATTATTTTAATATTATATCTTTATTAATATTTCTCTATACATATTAACTCTTTGTTTTATATTGACATCAGTAGTTATTGATATTTATGTCATGTTATATTGTTGTCATTCAGTATCTTATACTTAACCTATTATTAGAGCTTTTAAATTATTAATTGCTTCCTTCATCATGCTTTTGGGGAAACCAAATTAGAGAGTGTCCCAAAGTGTGAGCAATTTACTCTTTTTTTTTTTTTTTTTCCTGAGACTGTGTCTCACTCTGTTGACCAGACTGGAGTGCAGAGGCATGATCTCGGCTCACTGTAGCCTCTGCCTCCTGGGTCCAAGCAATTCTTGTGCCTCAGCCTCCCAAGTATCTGGGATTACAGGTGCATGCCACCACATCCTGCTAATTTTTGTATTTTTAGTAGAAATGGGGTTTTGCCATGTTGGCTAGCCTGATCTGGAACTTCTGACCTCAGGTGATCAACTGCCTCAGTCTCCTAAAATGCTGGGATTATAGGTGTGAGCCACCACACCGAGCCAATTTACTCTCTTATGACTGACAAAATCAAAGGTAAGTCACATAAATGTTTCCTACATTTTGACTCTTTTTATGTTGCTTTTTCTTATTGTTGTCCCTTCTCAACTTGTACCTTTAAAAATTTTCCCCAACTGTATTTCCAGGAATACCAAATTTCTTTGATGTTATAAAATATTTCCTGAAAAACATACTAACTGGCAAATTCTTTTGGGAAATGCTGGTTTAAATAAAATAAACATTTTTCTTTAAATCAAGACTTTTCTAGAACTTCCATATCCTAAATCTGCATTATGAATCTCCAAGAGAGAAATAGAGTGTAAAGGTTTTTCCAAACTTACACACTGACACATTATTTTTCTTCAAAATAACTTTTAAGATCACAAAGAATATTCCCTGAAAGATTTTGTCAATATATGTAAGTAATTGTCTTATATAAGGTACATTTAATTTAAAAAGATCCTGAATCTGTCAAATAGATTGGGGTGCCAGCTCAGATTTTTCTTGTAGTAGGACAATAATTAGGTAACTAGGAAATTTAGCACCAATTTTGACATCATATGTCTTAGTCTCTTTTGCATTACTATAATAGGATATTGCAGACTGGGTAATTTACAAAGAAAAGAAAGTTACTTCTTACAGTTCTGGAGGCTGGGGAGTCCAAGAGCATGATGCTAGCATCTGGCGAGAGTCCTCGTTCTGTGTCATAAGATGTAGAAGGCATCACATGGTAGGAGAGCAAGAGCATGTATATGAGCTCAGATCTCTCTTCTTCTTCTTTAAAGCAATCAGGTTCACCATGGGGTCCCATCCTGATGACCTTATCTAATCCTAAGTACCTCCCAAAGTCCCCACCTCTAATTAACATACCAATTTTAGGTTTCCAACATATGAAATTTGGAGGACTTATTCAAACCATTGCATTGTGATTCCAGAGCTGTTTCTTCACAGGCCACTTTTGGGGGAGAACCTAACTAACAAAGCATGAGGATATATCACATTGAGTACATTAGAGCAAGACTTTTACACTTGATCTTAGCCAAAAGGCCAAGAAGTGATGAAAATAAGATTTTGAAAGTTAAAATTTAAAATAGGTATAGAAGAGTATGCTTCAATTGATTTATTTGAATTGCACAATGAGGAAAGGAGTTATTCCTCCTCTATGTCCAGAAGTGACATAGAAACAAAATTTGGTAAAAAAAAAAACAAAACCAAAAATATCCAAGAAAACTTAAATGAATAATTTTTAAACTGTTTCTTATACAAATTTATAAAACATAACTTCACAGTTCAATTCAACTGAGATGCATCCTTCCATGTCCACTACATGGTTTGGAACATGTTAGACTTGCTATTGATAAAACAGTCCATTTTATTTCTCACTAGTGTTGAACAGCTGTGTAGTGCCAAAGATACAATGCATGTATTATGGATGGTGACTGCACATCTGTTTACCTGGGAAACTCTTAGCCATGCTTTGTCTCAGTTAAAAATCTCTGTATTTGGCTGGGGGTGGTGGTAGTCTCCTCTTGTAATCTCAGCACTTTGGGAGGCTCAGGTGGGAGATTCGCTTGAACCCAGAAGTTCAAAACCAGCCTGGGCAACATAGTGAGATGCTGTCTCTACCAAAAACAAAAAACAAAAAACAAAAATTACCTGGGTGTGCAACTCATGTGCATCTGTAGTCCCAGCTACTCAGGAGGCTGAAGTGAAAGGACTGCTTGAGCTCAGGAGATCAAGGTCACAGTGAGCCAGGATCACACCACTGTACTGCAGCTTGGAGGACAGAGAGAGACCCCATCTCTAAAACAGTCTGTATTTCTAAGAAGAATTATATGGTTATACCATGAAATATTCATTGCTAGCCCATGTGAGTTTAATGTAGCTAAGATGCATTTAGCATGATCCACTTTTCATGTTACCACATCTTTGATTTCAATTGCTTCTCCTATAAAAGACAGATTCAAATTTTTTCATGCTATAACCATGTATGACCTTATTTTTGTGATTTATTAAGGAGAACAGCAGAAAAATGAATGCAGGCTATGTACATTCATTCAGATCCTACTACCCCTTATATTATTTTTCACTTTTCTGTTTTGTTGGCCACTGTGACTGTGGTGGTAAAAATTGTTGATGACAGTCAGTGACACAGGTACCATCTGGCATATGAGAATGAAAGATATGTATTTGGGCAGGGTATAGTTTCTCTAATCGCTAATCTTTTGCAGACTCTGAGTCATAATCAACTCCTTGTCATTTCAACTTGGAAGTATATGTTTTGTTGTATTACATAGCAACATTATTTCATCCTGGCTTCATAGAGGAAGGACTGAAATAGAAATATGAAATTCTTGTTTCAGATAAAAGGATTTCCTACAGTTTAGGCGGACATAACTAGAAAAATAATTTGAGAGGAGAAATGAATGAATTTGAAGCGTGCTCTGGGAATAATAGGTCTCATTCATTATAAGATACTTAAAATGTGCTATGACGTGGTGGTGAAACTCTGACAGAGATAAGAGTTTAAATATAGCCACACTACCTTCTTTGGTCAATATTAGCTGAAATGCCAATGCTAACTAAACACACCAAGATGTCATAATTATTTATCCAGGAAAGGAAGTTGTAAAATAATGTTCTTCTGGGTTCCTAGGTACTTCAAAAGAATTTCACCTTGAACATAGTAACACTGTCAATTTGCTGATACATTTAGAATTGCAATCAAATTGATAAATTTTATGGGCTTCCTTAAGAAGTAAAAGTAAGAATGTGCTTTATGCCAGGCATATAACAGGTGGTTTGCTATAGTGATGTAGATAATACACTAGTGTAGTATATCACAATTTGAAATATTCATTTGGTCTTCCCTGATTCTAAGTGGCTTGCCTCTTAGCACTCATGGCGTAAGAATGATATATTATGATTTCTTGAAGTTACATTTTATTTGTAAGAAAAAAAAAAAAACAGAAATGAAGATTGGGTACTTTAACAACTGAAAATGAGACTTTTATTATGTGTATTTAAAGATTTCCAATTAATAATCAAAAATGTAATATTAAATATCTTTAGGATATATCAATATATTTATTGAAAATTGTAAAATTAGTGATTTAAAAAATAGCAGATACTATAGGTTATATCATAGTACCCCAGATTCCTGTAAAGGAGACTTAACCTCTCATTCTTCTGTGCCATTAGTGAGTTCAGCATTGAAATGACTAAAGTAACTGATTTTTAAAAACATATCATTTATTTCACTTACACAGGCATGGTCTTAATTTCTCTGTGTGTTTGAATAACTTTTTTCAGTGAAGCGCAATGAGCTTTTCAGAAACAGTGTTACACATGTCGATATTTGACCTAGCACTGTTGCTACAGTACCAGTCTGATACTAAAACACACCAAATGTCTGTAGGGGCAACTGTCTTGTGACCCTGAAGGAATTTTAGGTCAGTAAATTAGAGAGAATCTCAATGTTTGGTTACATTCCAACGTACTGACCCCAGTTGAAATTATTGTAGATTGTTTTCCAAACATTGTGTGCTTGTTTTCATGGACATGAGATGAACGAAAGGACAGTTTCTTGACAGGTTAATGGAAGAATGTTACTCACTTTATAAAATAAAACAAAACAAAACAGCACAAAAAGCACATCTCTAACCAAAGTGTCCAAAATATGACTGGTGCCATGAGAAAGAATGAACATTTTAAAATCATTTAAGCTAGAACTTCCTGTTTTTAAGAAAGTTAACAAATAAAATCCTTTGAGGAATGAACTGTTTGTGTGTGTGTGTGTGTGTGTGTGTGTGTTTTAGACACTGCTTATTACAACTAAGCAAAGCACTTTGACAGTTGCTTTGCAGAGTAAATATAATTATTTCTTAGAAGATTTTAAAAAGTGTATTAACTTATTGTTTTCCTTAAAACAAGAGAAAGAAAAGCGAAATACTAGTTAAATTTAGAAAAAAAATTACTTCCCATGAAATAGTTGATAAAGTATAATAGTCATAAAAATTCTTATTTGTGAATTTCAGATTCTTTGAGAAAAATGATTTTGTATCATTTCAAAGTCAACTTTGATAGCCAAAAACATTTTGTTTGTTCAGGCGCTTTGGACAATCCAACCCAATGTGAAAGTTTGCATTTCTTATCTTAAAATGTCTTCTCAAAAGTTAGCACACCACATCAAATTTACAAGCCATAGCTGTCTCTGTGGCTTAATGGTTTTATCCCTGAGAACTCTGGCTTGTTGAAGTAGTCATTCATTAGGAAGACCTCAGCTGTCTGGCTGCTGTACCTCAGGCACTATTTGGAGAGCTTACAAACTCTCCAGTTCCCCTGCACAGAAAGCCTGCCAGCCAGCCTGACTAATGAAGACAGTCACCAGGTCCAGCAATCCTGTTGTGCCATTTCTGGGTTATGTAGCAAAGTGACGCTTTTAGTGTCAAAGCAAAGCCTGTTTCATCATTTTATGCAATTTTCTGAGCCAGTTTCTATAGAATATGTTGTTACCTATGTAGAGCAAAATGGTTAATGCTTATAGTGATAGCTAGTACAAGTTAGGTAAAACAAAGCTTGGGTGGACGGTACAAGATAAGAGGATTGCAGCCCTCAGCAGTGGTCTGTAAAATGGCAAGATCTATAAAATTGGAAAGTCTATTTCCTGCATTGGCATTTAAAGTAAAACAGAAAAAATAGTAATAATAATAATATAAATTGTGATTAGTTCAGTGTGGCAAGAATCTGGTGAAACCATAATTTCAGTTAAAAATTACATTTAAATGTCATAAACAGATGGGCTGTCATCATAAACAGATACAAGTTCAATAAAAGTCTCAAATTTCTATTTCTAGAGCATCTCCTTCACAACATTTTAGAAGCATTAGTTCCTTCATTCTAGTGATGGTAGTGGGTGGCAAGTATTATCCTCTCCATTTTAAAGGCAGACATTGACAAACAGAGAAATGAACAATTTATTCATCATTGCAGAGTCAGAGGTAAATAGAACCTGGAGACAAAGAGTGTGAATAAACAGAGTCTATCTCTTTGTTCATTTCATCCAAAAATTTTTGAAGAGAACATACTGTCATGAATTCATTGGGATAAACACAGCATATAGATGACTTCTCCCTGCAGCTTAGATATTAATTTTTTTAGAAGCTTGCCCACAGTTAGCGGGGAAGCATAGGACTTTGGCAAGGGAAGTCTCTGGAAGTCTGAGAGCTGCTTTGCCACTCACAAGCTGTTTGACCTAAGCCAAGTTCCTTCCTGGGTCTGTATCCTCAACTACAAATAAACATAATACCACCCTAACTTTACATCAGGGGTATTGTGAGGATTGGATTGGATACCAGGTTTGAAATATTTTGTAGAATGCAAAGCATTCTACCAAAATGAGGTACAGTTAATAATGCTTATTATGATCATCACAAGCAAAGTTAAAGTAGGCAGAAACTTCTTCTATTAAGGGATCTAATGTGAAGATATCTTTACAGAGCCATGGGGGATCCAAAGTTCATGCTTCCATTAGGGTCAAAAAAAGGCTGGGCCAGGTGGGGCAGGGTCATTTTTCCTTGGCCAGGCCTCATTCAAGGGAAGTACATGGGCGGGTAGTGTGGATCTAAGGTAAATCCCAGACCCTCACTTCCATACCTGTGGAGACTCTGAGCCTCGGCATTATTCCTGGGATCTCAGAAACCTCTCTTTGGGTTCCTTTGTCTCAGCTGCCTATCATGAGCAGCATGCCACTCTGGTACTCCTGACACCAAGCTAAGAAAGCTGCCTGCCCCCTTCCAAGACACATAAACCATTCATGCGTATGAATGTGTGCGCATGCAGGTATCCTGTGATTATTCTCCTCAATGTGTCTTGTTACAATCTGCCTATAATTTTGGACTTGAAAGTGAAATCCTTCAGGCTATGCCTGTACTTTCTTCTTCCTATTAAGAATCCCAGAAAGAGTCATCGCCCTGAACAGCCATAATAAAGGTTCTCATCCATAGGCCCCTAAAGATATCAGAAGCATGAAACTGAAAAGCAAAACACAACACAAAACAAAACAAAAAAAAGTAACGTTTGGGTAACAGCTCCTGTGTAGCCCCTTCCTGGAACGTATGTAGCTGCTTTTGTGTTGACCTGTTTTCTTTGGATTACTTCCTAAGCCTATGTATTAACTTTGAGTGTAATCACAATGTCAATCGGCTACTTTGGGTGGAGACAATTTCATGCTGTATTAAGGAGAAAGCTCATGCCTTGTCATTCATAGTATGATTTACCACTGAAATACACAGTGAACCTACATATAATGAAAAACTGGAAATCAAAAAAATCAAGAGTAGAGTGAAAAATATTTAAAACACTATCAGATGGTATATAAAAGACATTTTTGAGAAGATATATACACACACACACACAAATACACACATACATATATCTCTCTTTTTCTTTTTTCTTTTTTTTTTTTTTTTTGAGATGGAGTCTCGCTCTGTTCCCCAGGCTGGAGTGCAGTGGAACGATCTTGGCTCACTGCAACCTCTGTCTCCCGGATTCAAGTGATTCTCCTGCCTCAGCCTCCTGAGTAGCTGGGATTACAGGTGTGTGCCAGCACGCCTGACTAATTTTTATATTTTTAGTAGAAATGGAGTTTTACCATGTTGATCAGGCTGGTCTCGAACTCCTGACCTTATGATCCTCCCGCCTCGGCTTCCCAAGCTTCTGGGATTGCAGGCGTGAGCCACTGTGCCTGGCCATATACCTCATTTTATCATACTTTGTAGATATTGCCCTTTTTACAAATTGAAGGTTATGGTAACCCCAAGTTAAGCAAGTCTATTGGTGCCACTTTTCCAATAGCATGTGCTCTCTCTGTGTTTTTGTGTCAGATTTTGGTTATTCTTGCAATATTTCAAATTTTTCTTTATAATTGTATCTGTATGGTGATCTATGATCAATGATCTTGGATGTTACTATCATAATTTTTTGGAGGTGCCATGAACCATGCTCATATTAGACAGCACATTTATTTGATTAATATATGTGTGCTGACTACTCCACCAATGAGCCATTCCCCCATCTCTCTCCCTCTCCTTGGGCCTCCTTATTTCCTGAGACACAACAGTATTGAAATTAGGCCATTACAAACCCTACAATAGCCTTTAAGTGTTGAAGTGAAAGGAAGAGTCACATGTCTCTCACTTTAAATCAAAAGCCAGAAATAATGAAGTTCAGAGAGGAAGGCATGTTGTAAGCTGAAACAGACCCAAAGCTAGGCCTCTTTTGTCAAAGAGTTAGTCAAGTTGTGACTACAAAGGAAAAGATCTTGAAGGAAATGAAAATTACTATTTTAGGCTCAGTATTTTAGCCACTGTAATCCCAGCACTTTGGGCGGCCCAGGCAGGCCCTGACCTGGGATCACTTGAGCCCAGGTTCAAGACCAGCCTGGGCAACATGGTGAAACTCTGCCTCTACAAAAAAAGTGCAAAAATTGAGGTGTGGTCATACATTCCTGTAGTCCAAGCTACTTGGGAGGCTGAGGATAGAGGATTGCTGGAGCCCAGGAGGTGGAGGTTGCAGTGAGCTGAGATCACACTGCTGCCCTCCAGTCTGGGTGACAGAGTGAGTCCCTGCCTGAAAAAAAAAAAAAAAGTACTATTTCAGTGAACACAGAAACAATAAGAAAGCAAAACAACGTTATTGATATGGAAAAAGTTTTAGTGGCCTTGACAGAAGATCCAACCAGTTACGGGTTGTTGTTAATCCAGAGTCTAATCTAGAGCAGGACCGTAACTCCCTCCAATTCTATAAAGGTTGAGAGAGGTGAAAAAGTTGCATAAAGAAAAGTTTGAAGCTAGTAGAGGTTTGTTCTTGAGGTTTAGAGAAAGAAGCTGTCTTCATGACATAAAGTATAGGGAGAAGCAGCAATTGCTGCTGTGGGAACTGCAACAAGCTATCCAGGGATCTAGTTAAGATCATTGATAAGAGTGGCTACATACAATCATTTTTCAGTGTAGATGAAACAGCCTTATCTTGGAAGAAGAGACTATTAAGAACTTGCATATCTAGGGAGGAAAAGACAATTTCTGGTTTCGAAGCTTCGAAAGACAGGCTGATTCTCTTGTTGGGAGGTAATTCAGATGGTGACTTTAAGTTGAAGCCAATACTCATTGAACATTTTGAAAATTTTAGGGCCCTTAAGAATTTTGCTAAATCTATTCTGCCTGTGCTCTATAAATGGAACAAAGACTGGATGACACTTCATCTGTTTATGACATGTCTTACTGAATATTTTAAGTTCCATGCTGAGACCTACTGCTCAGAAAAAAAGATACCTTTCAAAATATTACTACTCATTGACAATGCACTTAGTGACCCATGAGCTCTGATGGAGATGTACAAGGAGATCAATACCTGCTCAAACAACATTCATTCCATTGCCTGTGGGTCAAGAAATAATTTTGACTTTTAGGTCTTCTTATTTAAGAAATGCATTTCATAAAGCTATTGCTGACATAGACAGTGAGTCCTCTGATGTATCTGGGCAAGGTAAACTGAAACCCTCTGAAAAGGATTCACCATTCTAGATTTCACTAAGAATATTCACAATTCATGACAGGAGGTCAAAACATCAACATTAATAGGGATTTGGAAGAAATTAATTTCAACTCTCAAGAATAACTTTGAAGTGTTCATGACTTCCGTAGAGGAAGTTACTGCAGATGTGGTGGAAACTGCAAGAGAACTAGAATTAGAAGTGGAGCCTGAAGATGTGACTGAATTGCTGCAATCTCATGATAGAACTTGAACAGATGAAGAGCTGCTTCTTATAGATGAACAAAAAAAAAAAAAAAAAAAAAAAAAAGTTGCTTACAATGGAATCTATTCCCGGTGAAGATGCTGCAAACATCGTTGAAATTACAACAACGGATTTATAATATTACATAAACTTAGTTGACAAAGCATCAGTGGGATTTGAGAGGACTGACTTCAATTTTGAAGAAAGTTCGACTGTCAGTAAAATGCTACAAAACAGCACTGCATGCACAGAGAAATCATTTTCATGAAAGACTTCTCTTTCATGAAAGAGTCAATTGATGTGGCAAACTTCATTGTTGCCTTATTTTAGAAAATTACCACAACTACCACAGCCTTCAGCAACCACTACCCTGATCAGTCAGCAGCCATCAACATCAAACAAGATCCCGTACCAGCAAATAGATTATGACTTGCTGAAGGCTAAAACAACATTGGCATTTTTAACAATAAATATTTTAGAAGATATGTACATTGTTTTTAGACATAATGCTATTGTATTCTACTTAATAAACTACAGAATAGTGTAAACATAACTTTTATATGTACTAGGAAACAAAAAAAAAGTGTGACTTCCTTTATTGTAATATTTACTTTTTTGCAGTGGTCTGGAACTGAACCTGCCATATCACCAAGATATGCCATACATGTATTTTGTGGCTGTAAGAGAATACCACAGATTAGGTAATTTATTAAAAAACAGAAATTTATTTATCATGATTTTAGAGGATGGGAAGTCCAAAATCAAGATATTGGTATCTGATAAAGGCTATTGTTTGTTTCCACATAGTGCCTTAAAAGCTAAGTCTTATCCTGTGTCCTTACATGGTAGAAGGGCATGATAGAGTGAACCCACTTCTGCAAGCCCTTTTTATAACACCATTAATCCATCCACAAACGTGGACCCATTACGACACATCTTTCGAAAAGTCCTAACTCTCAACATAACTGTTCTGGGTATCAGGTTTTCAGCACACGAATTCTGAGGGACATACTCACACCATTGCAGAGATGAAAGCCACTTTTTGTGTAGTTTGTGTTTTCTTATGTTGCTTGAGTCTTGAGGGAGGGAGGGAAAGTAAAAATAGAAAGCCATCAGCAGTTACGATGTTGGTTTTCTAGGTTCTCACTCATACTTGTTATTGAAGAACTTTTATCTTCCAGCAGAATGCTTCTTTCCACTTATTTTTAAAGTCTGCAGGGATATCTCACTGGCATATGTCCTCCAGAATTCATGTGTGGGAATTTGGTACCTAAAACAGTGATTTTGAAAGGTAGGACTTTTCAAAAGATGTGTCACGATGTCTCCACCTCTGTGAATGGATTAATGGCGTTACAAAAAGTGTTTGCAGGAATGAGTTCACAGCTAGTTGCTTTAGCTACAAACCATTTTGCTTCTTCTGCTCTTCCGTCCTCTAGAAGAATGCCCAGGCTTCCACAACGCCCATCTACACAGTACTACTGCTCCTAGGTACCATCAAGCAATATCCTGCTCTCATATCAAAATTTTCCAGATGTCAAATTGAGAGTATATATTCCAGAAACTTCAATGGCTGAAGACATGATGCAAAGGGTTCCTTGTAAACAGAAGCGGGAGGAAGAAGCACTCATCTTTGTTTTGTCTGGCATGGTGTCATGTGAATATCAAAGTACTGCTGTTTTATGAGATTTTAGTGAAAGCAACTATTTTTAAGTTTTACTCACAGCATTCTCTCTACCTGGGACCAAGTCATGAGTCTATGGTGTCAGAGTTGGGGCAAATCCAAGTGACAGACATTTGTGCTGAACTCTGTTAGAGTATGCACATTCTAAGGTCAGACCACTGAGTCCAAGACCCAGATATATCCTAACTAGTTTCTTTATTTTTAGCAAGTTACTTGACTTCTCTCTCTGGTCCTTATCATGGTCCCTACAAATAAGACATAAAAATCCATGTCATAGGACTATGAACCCTCTGAGGATTAAATATAATGACTCATGTGAGTGATTCCAAAAATATTAACTATCATTTTTCTTTAAAATGTTAACAATTGAGGGAAATATAATTCTTAATGTGAAAAAGTTAAGATAAACAAACTTCAAATGAACATAGTAAAAACTCCTTTTGTAGAGTTTTTTGTATGCACTAATGAAAATGATAACTTATATCTTCAGGGAGAAAAATGTAGCTAACTTTTCCCCAGGAGTTAATTCATATGCTGGGCAGAAGCTGCGTCTGAAACATTGTTGTAACAAACAACTTACATATGGTAGTCGTAGTCAGTTAATTTAGGTAATCTCTATAAACAGGTTTTCTGTTTATATTTACTTTCTGTTTGGTTTTCTTTGTTGTCTATGTAGTGACAAATGTCTTGATTAAGCAGGGATTTTTTTTCTTGTATGACCAGATGAGCTGCACTGACAGAATGAAATGAGTATTTTTGGCACAGATTAAACTATAGCCTTAATACTTCTATTTAAGCTTTCCTTTGTGTATCAAATGAGTGTAATGATACAACTGCAAAGAATACAATAAGAAATGACTAGTAAAGTTTAACAAAGTATTTCAAAGTGCAAAATGCTCTGTAAATAATGAGGATGTATGATAGGGACAACATTGAGCATTGAGAACCCCGTCTTATCCCCCATATAAGCATTTTCAGTAAACTAATTTATATTATAGAAGATAGAAAATTAACTTGTGCTTAAGACAGGCTTGAAATATAATCTTTTTTCATGTATGCTAGAAGATACGAGCTGTGGTCAGAATGAGAATTTAGACATTTCTATTTGTATATAACAAACCAGAGTTATTTTTTTTCCCCATTTATTTATTTTATTGCATTTTAGGTTTTGGGGTATATGTGAAGAACATGCAGAATTGTTGCATAGGAACACACATGGCAGTGTGATTTGCTGCCTTCTTCCCCATCACCTACATCAGGCATTTCTCCCCCTGCTATCTCTCCCCAGCCTCCCACCCCCCACCCTCCCTCCCCTATTTCCCCCCAACTGACCCCAGTGTGTA